>NC_092335.1:187541250-187849166 GCF_046630445.1 Rutidosis leptorrhynchoides
CAATGCTTATGTGAATTCGCAAAGTGTTATTTGATTGAGGTTTGGTAGTGATGCTAAACATTTACTAGTTCAAAAACTAGTGCGACAGCAATTTGGGTAAAACGGGGCAATCCAAGCATAATTGAATTAATTCTCAATATTTAGTTACTTGTTATTTGCTACTAGTATTAATTGTTAAGTTTAAGTTTGTTTACTTGTTCACGTTTTAGTTGTTAATTAAAATAATCAAAACCCCCCAATCAAACAAACCCTAGGACAATTAATAGTTTCAATTATTCTACTTAGACCACTCTCTTGAGACGAACTTGAAATGAATACTTACATTAAAGTGCTATAATAACCGGGTTCTAATTGCTCGTTAGTTGTGTATACTTATCTGTAGTGTTTGAATCTTGTATAAATTTAGAGGGTAAATGATGTATTATTCCGCACGCATCATCAATTTCTTGGCGCCGCTGCCGCGGAGCGGTTAGCTAGTGGGATATTTGGTTTAAGCTTTTAATTGTTCGATCCTTTTGTAAGGGTTTACCCTTACAAAATTTACTTTTCTTGTTTTTATATTCTATTTTGTGTTTGGAAAACCGTTTGTGTTTGTATTGTGATTGAAGGATAGGTACTTTGGTGTATGAAAACAAGATCCCAAAAGGATCAAGAGTTTACACATCCATTTTCTGATCCGGAAAAACACGTGCACGAGGTTTACAAGCGTAGAGAAGAAAGGGTTTTAAGGAAATATTTTAAGGTTTTGCCATTTTTTTTAGAAGATATGGACAGTGAAGAAGGTAATCTGAATGTTCATGGTCTATCGGTTAATCAAGAGCAACAAAATGATCCAAATGACACTCCAATGTGGAATGCTAAGTTGGTTGCATCTACCTTGGTGCCTCCCGCCATTACAAAACCAGCGATTGAGGCTGATAATTGGAAGATCGAGGGCAACTTCTTCACAATGATCAAGGATATGCTATTTCATGGGTTAATAGAGGAAAATTCGTTCGAACACATTCAACAATTTAACGATATTTGTGACATCTACAAGAACAAGGATGTTACCGATGACGCTTTCAAGTTAAGAGAATTCCCCTTTACTCTTCAAGAAGATGCGAAGGTGTGGTTAAGGAACCTACCTTTCGATTCTATTAGGAGTTTTCAAGATTTAACCGAATCTTTTATCAATCACTTTTTCCCACCATCAAAGGCGGAGCGCCTTAGAATGGAGATTAATGGATTCACTCACCGAAATGATGAGTCCTTGTATGATGCATGGATACGATTCAAGAAAATTCTAAGAGCTTGTCTAAAACACTGTTTGTCTAAGAAATAATACATCAACACATTCTACGGGGTACTAATGCTTTGACAAGACAAACTCTCGATGCATTTTCGGGAGGAGTTTTTATGTATAAGTCACCTAATGCGGCAGAAACCATGTTAGAAGATATGTCGGTCAACACTTACGAATGGAACCCTTCACCACGAGATTTACCAAGGAAAAGTGTAGCCCAAGTGGAGAGTGACAATGGTCAATTCACTCTTGCAAGCTTAAATAATCAATTTTAAATGTATGGGAAAGAGTTGAAAAAGCTACAACAATTGGTAGTTGTAATGCAAGTAGGTTGTCAGAGGTGCGAAGGACCACATCTCACCAAGAATTGTCCCCAAATTAATCAATGCAACCATGTTGATTTGGATGACATTCCCATGAATTCGGATATTATGTCAACTATGTAAGTAATCAAAACTATCAACGGGGTAGAACATCAAACCAAGGCTACTATAATCCTAACCAAAAGCAAGTATCATTCAACAATCAAACCAATACACCACCCAGATTTACAAACCAAAACCAATACCGAAACCAAAGTTACAACAACAACTATAACCAAAACTGAAGCAACAACTTCCAATACCAAAATCAATAACCTTGCAAAAGTCAACCTTATAACAACCAATCCAATTCAAATTATCAAAATAACCAAGGTTATAGTCAACCATAAAATAACCAAGGTTACAATCAACAACCTCAACAAAACACTCAACAATCCCAACCTTCCAAGAGTTTAGAAGAAATCATGCAAAATTATATCAAGAAGGTGGAATCAACCGAAGCATTTTTGTTAAAGGAGAACGAGTTCTTAAAGCAACAATTGAAGCACCAAAAAGCTTCATTTCAAAACCTAAAGAGTACCATTGGAAGGCTTTCAAACTAAGTTGCCAAAAGCCCTCAAGGAACCTTACCATAGTCGACCCCAACAACAATTACAAATAGAACCAAAACCAATAAAACCAAAAAAACAAAAACAACAACACAAGAACTATCCCTACTGAAAACGTCAACCAAATTGAGTTTGTCAATGCCATTTCAACAAGAAGCAGTTTAACTTATGAGGAACCAAAAATCCCAACAACCCCAACCCAAACACCAAACCCTATTACACCTACTTCACAAACCGTTGAGAATGAATCAAGTGTTAATGGGGATTCGCGAGAGGTAAGGGTTGAAAAGGATGAACCACGAAGGGTTAAGGGTAAAAAGAATGAAGAAGCACCTTTAAGGAAGTACATGGAACCGATTCCATATCCGCAAGCTTTGAGGAAAGAAAAAGTTGAAACTCCCAAATTGGGTGATCCCGTTCGGTTTGTATGAGGAGGTGTCAGACACATTTCTCGTAGAGGAATGTTCGGCCATTTTGAAAAAGCAAAAGATGCCTCTCAAATTGGGTGATCCCGTTCGGTTTGTAATACCATGTAACATGGGCGGGTCAGAAGTGTATGATGCACTTGTCGACTTGGGGGGCTAGTGTAAATCTTATGCCCTATTCAATTTACTAAAAGTTAAATCTTGGGGAACTAAAACCGACCCGGATGGTATTAAAAATGGGAAACCAAACGTTTGATACACCAATCGGCATATCCGAAGACCTTGTGGTCAAAGTTGGTAATTTATCTTTTCCGGCCGATTTCGTGATCCTCGATATGAACGAGGATGACAAAGTCCCAATAATTTTGGGACGACCTTTTCTAAACACCGACGATACAATTATTTTCGTGCAACAAAACAAATTAAATATCGGGGTGAAAAACGAAAGACTTAATTTTTATGTGCGTGAAGTTGATAAGAAACCAAATTTGTCAAATGTTAAGTCTTTTTGTCAAATCGAGGTCATGGATTTGTGTGAAGAAAATGAATTAAAAGCTTTATTGGCGGTTGACACTTCGGATGTTGACCAATTTGATAAAATTGAGGATTTTGATGTTGAGAAAGAGTTTGAAATGTTTATGAAATCTTGTGATGAAAACGATTTTGAAAAAGCTTTTGAAGGTATTGTTGATGAGAAACTTTGTAAAAATACTTTAAGTAACCCCACAATGGTCAAGGAAATGTATTTGGACCTAAACGCAGGGGGAAATGTTGTTGGTAAAAAGGTCTTGTTGGACCCAATTGTGAAAAATGTTGTTGAGAAGGTGGTTAAACCCACCCAAGTTCTTAAAAAAGGTGAGAAATTTGTTCTTGAAGAGGTTAAAAAGAAGTCATTACAAAAGCCGGTTTTAATGGAAAAAGTCAATGTTGATAATCACTATGCGAAACACCAAAGGTTCAAACCGGGTTACAAGGTCTTATTATTTAATCTTGATTTCAAATAGTCACCCGATCGGTCTAAATCAAGATGGCATGGGCCATTTGTTGTTAAAAGCATACTTGAAAAAGGATTTGATGAGTTGTTGGAAAGGGCAACCCATTTAAGGTTCATGAGGATCGTTTAAAAATCTCCAGTGATGAAATCAAGCCAACCGGGCTTAATGACATCGCCTTTGAACCCCCATGATCACCCTTGTGCTAAAACGGGTCAAGTGATAGACCCGTGATTAAAACAATCACATTTGTGTTATACTTGTTCATTTTAGATTGTATTTCATATAGTATTGTACTATTGTATGATATTTCTTTTGTTAATTGCATTTGCATGTAGTTGCATTTCATGCATATGGGTAAACTGGAAAAATATCAAAAATAGCTTGTGAACGGGTCGAAATAGACTTCAAAACTGCAAAAATTGTATTCAGGTGCAAAAGCGACGCTTTTGACCTAGAAGCGGCGCTTTTGATCTTAAAAAGCGGCGCTCCTGTTTCAAAAAGCGACGCTTTTGATTGTGTTTTGGGACCAAAAAGGGACAGTAGGAAAGAGCGACACTTTTGTCTTAAAAAGCGGCGCTTTTGAAATTTAGAAATGGCGCTTTTGTTTCAAAAGCGGCGCTCCTGGATCTGGGTAATTAAAAGTTTTTGCACGACCCAAACACCTTATTTTCTTCACCCACTTCATTTATTCTCCCACATAGCAGCTAAGGCTCATCTAATTTGAACCCTAGCACCCAATTAACATCTTTTGTGAATATTTCTTGCATTCTTATGATCATTTAACATGAGTAAAGTAAGATTCATGCTTCATTAACACTTATCTTCAATTTCTTGCATGATTCTTGTTATGTTCTTCTTTCTACTTGTTTCTAGATTTCTACGCAATTGATGATGATTATGCTAAATTGGTGATGAACCCTTGTTATTATCATGATTCGTAACATGATTTGCATGTTTGATTTTGAAATTTACAACTTGAATTTTTAGGGTTTTTCCCAATTTGGGGGTTTTTCAAAGATGATGTTTAATTGAGAATGTAATGATGCAATTGGTTATTATATGCTTCTATTGTATGTCTAAATCAAAAAGAATCCAACTTTCATGCTTGTATACAGTTAAATTGAATTTATGGTTCTTGATTCTTTGACTATTGACTAAGTTTGACCAATTGGGGTGTATTTATAATTGAACCTTACTTGTTAGTAATCATACTTGAGATGATATGGCTAATTGCTATACTAAAATGCATACTCCTAGTCTTAAGCTTAAGTTGACCTTTAACTTTGACTAGAGTTGAATTTTTGCAATTAAGTTTTATTGTCTATAGTTGCATGTTGTGAAGCTTTTGCTCTGAAATTAAATGTAGGGGGCATGTTGCCCCATTAATGTTTGAATGCGAGATAATTGTTTAATGCTAACGTCATGGAATCATTTTCACGTTTATTTTTTGTTGAGTTAATTTCAGGAAAGTGATAAAGGAAAGGGACTTGCAAGATCCACCGATGCTCATGAATGGTTGCAAGTGATTTTAAGGGATGAAGCACTTCAATTTTGAATGGTTAATAGGATTCAAATGCTGTTGTGCCCGGCCAAGTACATTAATTGAACTGAATTTGAATTAGCGGGCTTAGGTTATGAGATTCGAGATGAGCTCATAGTTGAAGAGTCTCATAATGTTTTGGGCCGTGGGAACCCCTCCTCTACATACAAGAAGGTATCTACCCGACACTAACCCGTGAATTCCTAACAACTTTAAGGGTTAAATTCAAGGTCTGCTCGCCATGGTTAGACAACTACCTCACATTTAGGCTAGGGGAAAAGAAAGGCAAATGAACATGAGCCAATTCTTGGCGTTTCTAGGTCTCTACATGGAATCTCATCGCGATCTTACCTACATGTACTTGGCCAAATGTGAAACTTTCAATCTGAACGAGTTTGATCCAAAGTGAGTATGGTACAAAATTAGTGATGTCGAGCTAACTCCCACAAATCAAGTTTCTAGTGCGCTCAAAAGCCCCAAATTTCGGTGCATTCAAAAGTTCTTTGCCCAATTGGTCTTTCACCGAACAGAGGATGTTGATAAGATGATGTTGTTATATATTTGGTTGATCCATCGTATTTACAAGAAAAATCACATTCACATTCCCAACCTCATCGCAAGTTATCTATTTGATGCAAGTGGCGAGAAGTCTATGCTCCCAAGTGTGGGTGGTCATTATGTGACTCGAATTGCAAATTTTTTGAAAGTCAATCTCAGTGAGTTGGAGAAGATTCCTATGGCTCGTTTGGGTTATCATGAGTGCATATGGAGGCGCATCTAGACAGCAAGCCCGACACGCAATGGGTATTTGGTAACGAATCTTAATAATGTTTTGTGAAATAATTATCTGTATGACTTAGCATGTAACTTAATCTATTTTGGTAATTTCATGTGGGAACTTGGGATTATTGATTTGGTGTGAGGTAGTATACTTGTATTGCTACTCTCATGCATGATCATTTTTATGTTTGTAATAATTCGACAATTGTGCGTGCGTAGATTATTTTGTGGAGGCTTGTGTTTCTTTCTTGCTTGTTATGGTTCTTAGTGGCAGGATACAATTTTTGATGATTGATCCAAGCCTGGCATTAAGTTCAGGCATTAAGCTTTTCGACATGCAAACTTTTGGTGACTACATATTATCCGAATGGTGACAACAAAGATCGTTTGATCTAAGCCGGTTTTTATTTTCTTTTCTCTCATCTATTCTATTTTCAAAATGCCCCTCATTTTTACATATTCTATCGTTTCAATGCAATAAAGGCATTGCATCAAACTAAATGTATGGGGAGAGTTAAAATATCGGGCCATTTTGAACTTTTTTAGGTAAACTTGTCACATATACTCTACAAAGATTAAAACTTGCAATGTTGATCAAATTTTTGGAACAAGTCTTTAACCATTACATTAACTTATATCATAATCAGTAAAATGGTTAAAACTTGTAAAGTTTTTAAAATTTTTGGAAAAGTAAAGTCTTTTCCTTCTGTTTCAAACTTAAGGAAGTAAAGTCTTCCTTTTGTGTTTATGATTGTGATTTCTAAGTGAAAGTAAAGTCTTTCACTTTTTAAATGATTTGTGCTTGAAATGATAAAATCTAGAGGAAAAATCAAAACTTTTGCATGGAAGTAAAGTCTTCCATGTGTTAATTTAAAACCAAGTGTTTAAAGCATTATGCTTTATCACTTCCGGATGAGTCAAGTCCATCCATGATAGGGAATCAAGTCTCCCGAATGTCGTTCTACTTGGTGTGGGAGACTCCCTAATCCACGCCATTTCATATTGACATTGGTTGTATCATCATTTCAAGATGTTTCAAACGATGTATCATACCGAGGGAAGAGGAGCCACCGAGCTTCACCGTGTGCTATCTTCTTGATGAAGAGCAATGGCTTTATGCTAGTGTTGCTAGACAACACATGCCATAGCCAAAAGCTATGACACCCTTTTGATCTATCAATTAACAGAAAGGTAGTATCTACTTCCTACCTCTTCTCAACATAAGCATAAAAGCTTGTTATGTGGGAAGTAGATGAGTGAATAAAAGCTTTAAGCTTTGACACTCTCAGGAGAGTCGAGTCCTCCCATTTGTTGTTTTGGAAGTCAAGTCTTCCAAACTTGGAAGTAAAGTCTTCCAAGGTTTATTCTATTTCAAGCTTGGGAGTAAAGTCTCCCAAGTTAAGTTTAATCTCAGAACGGCCTAAACTTGGAAGTAAAGTCTTCCATATTGCTAAAGGTTTCATCTTTAGTACTTCAGAGTGATTCCTAACCACTCATCAAGGAGGTTAAGTCTTCTAAACAATGGAATTGATGGACCTCTTATTTAGCTACGTGGGGCCCTAATTCCACGAACCTCCGTCAATGATTTTGCCCTACTATGAGAGAAACCATAGAGTTGTGATAGAAATCTTGATGAGTGTCGGTCATCCCGAGCCCGGGTTAACCAATAAAGATAGGCGTACCCAGTCCCTTAGCTTTGGCACACCCACCTTAACCTAAATGTGGAATTGACGATTAAATTTAGAATTGACGATCATTGGTGTTTAGGGGGCATGGAGGTGGAAGAGGGATAGCCATCGCGGGTTGATTAGGTGAACATATCTTTTACGAGGCATACACTTTATTCACGATGAACTTCTTAGTGGATGGTAATTTTTATGATATTCATGGCCCTTATTCATTTGGAGTGCATTCGGGATCATTTTGGGAACATTTTGGGATTTTCATGGTTTTTTGGACTTATGGTATACATTTTGGGACACTTTGAGTTTATTTGGATGATTTTGAGATTTGATTTGATTGGTATTTTGGTTAGTTAATGGCTATCCCGCGAATCCTACATATTTGGTCAAGATCAAGGAGGTCAAAGTTTGAGTTTGTGATGATGTGATACTTGGTGATTGATGTTTGATGGACTTCTAGGAGATGGAGTTAACCTTGACCGGGGAATGGTTGATTTGGGTAGATTTAGGCTTGAAATGTGATTGTGTTGGTGTTTGTGGATTGAATACTCGAAGATGTGCTAGTTGAAGAGATTTGTTTGAAGCGTTATATTGAGTTTGTGTTAGAAGTAGAAGAAGAAGAAAAGATGATGTTTGTGCTTGGTCCTAAGCAATTGCAAGTTTTGGAGGTCACTCTAGCCATCAAAGTGCATGTTCATGAAAGGTATAAATTGTTGCCCAAACTTTTTGCACTTTGGCTTTGATCACCTATTTGTTCTTTATCTCCAAGGATAGTTTTGTTGATTTGCTTGCTTGAGGACAAGAAAGGTTCAAATGTAGGGGGTTTGATATTGCTCTAATTATACATGTTTTATCTCGCACTATCTCCCTCACTTCACTCAGTTTTTGATGATTATGGAGCCATTTGATATGCTTATGAGCTAAATGGCAATTTGGGGGCTAAAAGCTTGATTTCATGTAAAGTTTACCAAGTCTTGATCAAAAGTGGCAAAGAAAATGGCAAGTGCAGGAATCAGCTCCAAAGCACCGCTCCTCATCTAAGAGCGCCGCACCTAAAGAGCAAAAGCATCGCACCTCTAAGAAAAGTGACGTTCTTGTACACGATTTGGTACCATTTTCTATCAGTGACCAAAAGTGCCGTTCCTCATTTCCAAAAGCGCCGCTTCTGATCAGAAAAAGCGCCGCTCCTAACCACAAAAACGTCGCTCCTGAATGAAGCCAAAAGCGCCGCTCCTGAGCTAAAAGCGGCGCTCCTGTCACTGTTCAGCCCAGAATTTTCAGCACTATAAAAGGGAAGAGAGTTCATGTGGAGGAGAGTTGCAATTCTAAGTCCGATTTTCACTTCCAAAACCCTAATTTCATCATCCATTGGAGTTTGAAGGGGAATTGAAGGAGGCTAGCTCAAGATTCATCATAGTTTTTGCTCTAGATCTTTATCTCTTTGTATTTGGGCTGTAATCTCTACCTTTCTTTATCTATTTTGAATCAATTACTTGTAATAACTTTAAGATGATGTTTATTTATGTTTCAATGCTTTTGATTAGTGTAATCATAGCAATGATTGGCTAAATCTATTGTGTTTGCTTATCTATGAATCTCTAATGCAAAGATTTGATCTAAATCAATTAAATGATGTTGTTTGAATGAAATACATGATCAAGTGTTACTGTGTTAGCTATAGATCCATTGCTATGCATTTGTTTTAGGCTTTACTTTGATTACATAGGTTGAGTAGCTCTCTTAGTGATTTGAGAAGTGAATCAATTTGTGCTTCAATACCTTGAGTGATCTAGACAACTAGACTAAGAATTTCAAGTAATTGTGTTCTTAATCTAGGTTGGTTTTCAATTGGCCTTTACTTAACATAGTGTTGTTCGATTATCTTAAGTGATTTCGATAGTTGAAGGGTTCTAAGTGATTTCAACCCAAGCATAATCTAAATAACCAATCATGCTTAACTTGATCTTAGAATGCAATCCTTATGTGAATTCGCAAAGTATGATTTGATTGAGGTTAGGTAGTGATGCTAAACATTTACTAGTTCAACAACTAGTACAATAGCAATTTGGGTAAAACGGGGCAATTCAAGCATAGAGAGGATTAGGTAAGTGAACATTACTTAGTTAATTGAATTAATTCTCAATATTTAGTTACTTGTTATGTGCTACTAGTCTTAATTGTTAAGTTTAAGTTTATTTACTTGTGCACGTTTTAGTTGTTAATTAAAATCAATCAAAACTCCCCCAATCAAAAAAATCCTAGGACAATTAATAGTTTCAATTATTCTACTTACACCGCTCTCTTGGGACGAAATTGAAACGAATACTTACATTAAAGTGCTATAATAACCGGGTTCTAATTGCTCGTTAGCTGTGTGTGTGCTTATCTGTAGTGTTTTAATCTTGTATAAATTTAGAGGGTAAATGATGTATTATTCCACACGCATCATCAGGAAGTCCAGCTCGGGGCAGGAGGCCTTAAGCGTACAGGATGAGCGCGATCGCCTCAACGAGCTCCATAATGAGCTGAAAGCAGCTCAGGATGAACGTGCTAACGCAGAAGCAGTAGCCATTCAAGCTTCTTCCGAGAAGGAGGTGCTTGTTAAGGAACTTGATTTGGCCAAGGCGGAGATAGATCAACTGAAAACTGCCAACACCAATCTCGTCAAATCTACCGAGCGACATTTTGTACAGCTCAAGGAACTGGATGAGATGCTCAAGTATGCCTGGGATCAATTCTCCACTCTAAAGCTCAGGATTTCCAGGTTGGTTACGCGTGCTTGATATTCTCCTGTTATGAATGAGGCATATAATAGGGCTGCGGATGCAATGAAAGCTACCGAGAGGTGCAGGTTTTGTTTTGGCCGAGAAGATGCCTCCGAATGCTGCCGCAGAGGAAAATGCTGTTGCGAGTGCGCTAGAACTCGTGAATGTACCCGACCTTGTTGCTACGACCCAAATCGAAGATGCTACCACTTCACAACTACTAAATGCCGTTTTGTAGTTTTTTATTTGTGTGTATTGTATGCGCACCACGCTTTTGTAATGAACGTTTTAATGAAACGAAGTGTTTCGTTCTTTTAAGTAATGCTTCTTGTTGGTCGCGTTATTACTCTTAGTACTTGTATTCAAATACTGTGCATTCATGATACCGGGTTTAGGACTGTACTTGTGAATTGTGGTGACAACAATTGTGTGCATATCGACTTAACCGTTTCAAGCACGTTACGTGCATGGCTTAAATAAGTTAAATTTGTTAATCGTATATTATACTCTGTGATGACCCGGAAATTTCCTATCAAATTTAAACTTTAATCTTTATATATTTCCGACACGATAAGGAAAGTCTGTAATGTTGAGTCTCGAAAATTTTGAAATTTATATTCATGTAATCAATTACCCTTTGACCATGCCTGACAATTTACAAACAAATATGTGTATATATAAATACATGTGTAATATATATAATAAAATGAACATTAATAAACTTGTTGAAATTATCATTCTTGTTATTAGTGATATCATTATATTATTATTATCAGTATTTTTAAATTTAATATTATTACCTTATAAATAATAATATGATTATTATTATTAATATAATTATTATTAATTAGTATTATTATTATTATTATTATTATTATTATTATTATTATTACTAATATATTTATAATTTATAACAACAGAAAAGAAAAAGGAAAAATATGTACGAATCAGTTTCATGTTACCATCAAACAGTATGGATTTTTATTTCCTGTCTCTGAATTGATTACAAATCAATCACAGTTACACAATAAAATCTGATAGAATCAAATTTCAGATATAATAATTCAGTTAGAAACAAAAGATGATAGATATTAAAATCATAAATCGTACGAATCTGTTTCCAATCACGATCAAACCTTTTCAATTTTTGTTTCTATGAGAATCAAAGGACAATAGATAATAACAAATATTGTTAACTATCACATTCAGTTTGTTACTTCCTCCTGCATTCTCGCGACTTAATATTGACAAAGAAGAAATCAAGATGAATTACTTTGCATGCGATCTGTTTTCCATCACTTTCATAAATTATCTTCCTGTCTAGTTTTTGTTAGCTGTCGACTTCAAAGATGGCTACAAAACAAATCTTCCAATGATATTAATTGAGTATTGATTGAATGATTGATAACTGATCGATATTTGTTATGTTTTACTTACACATTAAAAATCTTCAAGTAATATATATATATATATATATATATATATATATATATATATATATATATATATATATATACATATATATAGTTTTACATGCACAGAGAGAAGGGAGGTAGATAGATTAATGATAACAAATAACACTCACGACAACCACAATTCGTTCTTCCTTCTTTCTTTCTTGACTTTCTTTCATTCGTGAACCACACAACTACCATCACTAAATTTTGTCTTGTTTCCTTTTAAACCGTCGACACCTTCAGATTGTGACCCATTAAACATCCACCAACCTTGTTTATTACTTTGATTGATCAACAAACCAAACATCTTCACCATCGTCAAGAACCGCCATAAATATCACCATCAACTTGCTATGCTTGTTTTCTGATTGTACCACACGTCACCACCAAGAAACCCAAATAGTTTTCTTGATTATTGTCTGTTACAATTGCTAAAATCACCACCAGCAATTGCCATTAGATTATTGTTTCTATTTACTCAAAACAAACAATGAAACCACAACCACTTGTATTCGGTTGTTTGATATTTAATTCAAATGATCCAATCATTAGAGCCATTAGTTAGTGCATGTGGGTATCCAAATGTTTTAGCTTTATAAAAAGGCAGATAGTGGAATGAGTTGTCCAACATTATGTTTACGTTAAAAGGGAGATTTTATTATTGTTTCGGTCCCACACTGCTATCCAGTTCGATTACTTCTTGGTTCAACGACTAAGGCTTACCGTTTCCTATTTCCCATTCAAACGAACCTTGTATGCTACAGGTACTATGGTTTTATTTCCTGTCGAGAACCACTTCATAAAGTCTCACCCACAAAATCAACTAACCACCACCTTATAGTTTCTTTTTTTTTCTTTTAAGCACTCGACAACCATGTTTAATATATACATACTTCTTTAGGTTGTTGTAGGACCGAACCATCACAAAAGCATTTAAAAGCATGCAAGTCTTATATATTTTTTTTCGGTGGACATCTATAGTGGGAGACAAAAGGGGTAATTCTTGGTTTCTTTTTATGTAGTGATGAACATGATGATAATTAGGCATGGTTATATAACGCATTTTTTTTTCAAATGGAGGGTTTTGACTAGCAAAAGTAAGATTAGATATTACGATTGATAATGGCCACGTGATGATGAAGCTCAACAACAATGATATTTTTTTTCATTCTCTGTGAAGTCAAACGAGCCATGCACGCATATATTCTTCCTATCGGATCATTATAGGAATACTAAGAATTGATCTTGGGCCGTAATTTATTTGTTGGGCCAAGCCTAGGTTGGTTAGTGGACTTGAAACAGAAAATACGGGATATATATATTTAGACACGGATAAATGCAGAAAAACATTAGGGGTTCAATGGTTTAGAAGTTGGTATGGCAAGCGAGACGTCGCGGGTTCAAGCCCAGGCGATGGCATTTTTTTACCTCTTTTCTTTAAAGGTAGCCATTTATCACTTAATATTTATTATTTCATCATTATTATTATTATTATTATTTTTGAACATATTAATACTACAAAATTATTTATATTAAGAAGTTAATAAAAAGATGATATAGTAAAGATTATGTAAAAAGATTACAATTATATTATGAATGTAATTATGAATTAGAATTTTGGGAAGTTATAAATATAAGTTTAGGAATTAAAAGCAAAGATTTTTATGAATATTAATATTATTATTACTATTATTATTATTATCATTATTATCATTATCATTATTAGAATTAATGTTAATATTATTAGTATTATCATTATTATTAGTATTAACATTATTATTATCACTTTTATCATCATTATTATGGTATCATTATTATTACTAATATTAGTATTATTATAATTATTAATTTCACAATCACATGATCTTCATATAAAAATATATTTAAAATACATAACTTAACTATATTAATATTTTAATTACAAAATGAATATATTTAATAATGAAATATATAAGTTATTAATTACACCACTAATAATAGTATATATATATTTGTTCGATTACAAGTATCTGTTTTAATATATATATTACTGAAATAGGTCCGTGAATCCGAGGTCAACCATGCATTGTTCAGTTTAGTCGTATGCATATTTTTACTACAAAATATCGTAGGTGAGTTTCATTTTATTCCCTTTTTACTCTTTACATTTTTGGGACTGAGAATACATGCGCTTTTATAAATGTTTGACGCAATAGACACAAGTACCTTAACTGCATTCTATGATAGAATTATCTGGGATTGGGGTTGATTATTATGACACGCATTAGCCCCCGGTTTCCGTTAGAGCGTATGAGCTCCCGAGCCGGGTGGATGATTTATTATTTACGACATTTTGGCACCGGTTGTCCTATATTTTATAAACATGTGTTCAGCCGTGGGGTGTAAAGACCGGCACAGAGGTTCTATATTTTGAAGGCACATGTATTCAGCCGTGGGGTGAAAGACCGGCACGGATGTTTACTATTATATTATGAATCCTCACCAGGTGTTCTTCATATGAAATATATTTTTTGTGCAGTTGGAATGGGACTTCTGCACATTTTATAATATTTGAAATCTTGTGGTCTATTAAAATGATGAAAATGAAATGATTACTATAAACTGATGAACTCACCAACCTTTTGGTTGACACTTGAAAGCATGTTTATTCTCAGGTTTGAAAGAAATCTTCCGCTGTGCATTAGCTCATTTTAAGGATATTACTTGGAGTCATTCATGACATATTTCAAAAGACGTTGCATTCGAGTCATTGAAGTTCATTAGAGATTTTTATTAAGTAAATGATTGATTAGGTCATTTATAGTTTGGATATTATGAAATGGTATGCATACCTGTCAACTTTCGATGTAATGAAAGTTTGTCTTTTAAAAACGAATGCAATGTTTGTAAAATGTATCATTTAGAGGTCAAGTACCTCGTGATGTAATCAACTATTATGAATCATTTATAATCAATATGGACTTCGTCCGGATGGATTAGGACGGGGCGTTTCAGTTGGTATCAGAGCGGTGGTCGTAGCGAACCAGGTCTTGCATTAGTGTGTCTAACTAGGAGTTGTTAGGATGCATTAATGAGTCTGGACTTAAATCTAGTAGTTGTTAAGTTATGTTAATGAGTCTGGACTTGAACCTGGTCTGCATGTCAAAAGTTTTGCTTATCATTCATGTCAAAAATTATCTACTTACCATCTTTAGTCTAGACACATCTTACTGCATTGATTGCATGAATAGTGTATAGACAATTCATATCTTAGCGTATCTGACAATTCATATCTTAGCGTATCTGTTACTGTAGACCTTGCCTGATATCTCTCGTAAATTTCTCCTTAATTTAAGGGATCCTGGTACTATATATATCTATGCAAATTATGCATTGAGAATACCATCCAACTATCAATTGTTGTCACTAAACTCTTCATATCAAAAATCTTTCCTGAGATCGCGTAAGATGACCTCTACGAATCGACCAAGTTCCTCTGACTCCGAAGACAGCGTGACAGGAGCACACCAACCAATCAACTACCGTGATTACTGGAGAAAATGGGGGTCGGTTCGCGACATACTCACCCTATGGAGAAGGGAAGAAGGTACCCCATATCATGAATCGAATCTACCTCCTAACCTTGGAGTACTTGACCCGCTCACCGGCGAACCCGTTCGCAACACCGTTTATACCCTTTTTGCCAGAATTTTTCGTCTTGAGACTACCATTAACGGAACTAGAGAAGATATCCGATCTTTACCTCACACTGATAATCAACCAGGGTTAGTAGAAGAAGTTAAAGAACTCCGAGCTCGAGTGTTAACTTTAGAGAGCACGGTACACAATTTGCAAGCACCAGCAGTATCACCAACACCAGTAACATCACCAACCTTAGCACCAACAGCACTAGTACCACCAACAACAACATCCGCATCACCAGCTTCGACGTCTCATTCTGTACCTCGAGTATAATCATCATTCTACATGACGTTCTACATCGTTTATCTTCGTTCGACATGATGATTATGTAAACTCTAATGTTTTAGAGATTATATATTCTTGTTCAAACGGTAAATCAAATGAGTTTAATAACATATCGACTCATTAAACTATAATTACATCTGAAGAAAATATATATTTAAGTAGGTTTTCATAAAGATTGTAATTAAAAATTCTTTTGTACAAACTGTTAATGGTGAAAATATTTTAACGGGTAGGTAATACCCGAGAAATATTCAGATTTCACATTAATAAGTTAAAATGTACATTCTTCGAAACTGATTCAACAGTCATATACTATTCTACTTACATCCACCGATATACAAATCCGTTCACCACAGAGTAACCATATTCATCCAATTACATATTTGGATTTTGACCTATCAGAATCCAACAAGTGGCATAATGAAGAAATAATGGACACAATAAAAATTGATTAGAAACAGATTAATTAACAATATGAAATTCTATTAAGAATCCATGCTAACAAAATCCTAGCTAACTGTTCCAAGCTAACTGTTATTTCCGTATTACAATTTAATTATCGCAATTTAGTTATCACAATTTATTTTATCGCAATTTAATTATCGTAATTTTAATTATCGTCATTTAAATTCTGTTATTTACTTTACGCATTTTATTTATCGTCATTTAATTTCTGTATTTATTTTACGCACTTAAATATCAGGACACGTATACAAGGTTTTAACATATCATATCGACGCATCTATATATATTATTTAGAATCACCATAGACACTCTATATGCAGTAATGATCGAGTTCTCTATATAGGGTTAAGGTTGATTCTCAAATAATATATATACTTTAAGTTGTGATCGAGTCTGAGACGTATACGGGTCACGATACGTATTAATTAATTCGAATATTATATATTAAATTATATATGAATTATTGGACTGTTAAATGTAGACTATCGACTGTGGACTAATGACATTGGACAATTAAAATGAATAAAAATATTGATTATAACATATGAAACTAAAAAAAAAAAAAAAAAAATTCTTCAAGTTTGCCACTTGATTTCATCTTAAATCTCATTTGTATCTTGACAATTCCAGTCTGCGTTCAAACCTTTCATGATTCTTGAAAACACCTCAATCGAGAGGATGAACCAACCACAGTTCAGCTACGGAAGGAAGGATTTATACATATAGTTATACACCTAAAAACACTCGGAACCTGAGTAAACATTTAACCCGTATATGTGCTAACTCCTTGGCATTATTATTACCGAAAGTAACTTTACAATCTCTCTTCAAATTAAGCCAATTTTGTCACAGCTCCAACAAGTCAACTTCAATTTTTCGTTCGAAAAAACCTTATTATCACCTTGGCTTATATGTATGTTCTTTTATTGTTACCGGGAAACCTTTTATATTCCACCATATTACCGTCAGCGTTTAATCATCTAAAAACACAATTCTCTTGAAATCACCTCGGATCGATAACTAATGATTCAGGTATGGTAGCAGTAAATGTAGAGGAATCGGCAAACAGTACTTTGAAAACTCACAGCATATCTACATCAACAGTTATATGTACAACATTTATCTTTTAGAATAATGATCGTCCATTCTGAAATTTTGAAAAGCACCCAGCCTACGAATTAATACATTGAACTTTGAAAAAGCTGAATGAAGCAGCAGAAACTGTAGATAACCGTAAACGACCTTAATCGTCAGAAGTTTAATGATAGAGAATAATATGTTGGAAAAGTTCAGAAACGTTGGAACTAGAAAACGGATAGAGTTAACCATGAAGGAGATCAAGGACAAATACAAGGACCATACCCTATATTCAAAGAATCCAGATAATTCTAAATCCGTTGAAATCTTTAGAGAATATCTTGCCCCGAAGTCATGTTAAAAATCTTGCGGAAAATCTTTCTCCATCAACCATCGAACTTAGAAATTCCAAAATATCATCATCAATATCTTCAATATTTCTGAGGATATTTTCATAAATATTCTCGTCCGAAATTATATACCTCTTCGTGCTTCCTGTGTATCATTATATTGGAAACATTCAAGAGAAAATTTAGTACCGAAAAGCAGATTATGCGAAACTATGAAGGAAGCCATGGACAAATCACAAAGAATATGTTTGACTTCAAAGAATCCAAATGATTCAATGACTGCTGAAGTCTTTAGCGAATATCTTGCCCTTACTCTAAACCCTTGCGGACAATAGTTTCCATCGTCCTCTAATATTAGATACTCAAAGATGTTATTGTATCTTTTATTATAAATATCCTCCATATTTCTGAAGATATTTTCATAACTATTCTTATCTGAAATCATTAATCTTATCATGATATCAGTGTTACATCATATAGAAACTGTTAGTTTCTATATTCTGTAAAATTTCGAGCCTAAAATATGAATGCTATTGGAGTAATGTTGGGAACTGATGCATAAGTTAGTATAATATAATGACACTTGATCAACGTGATTATATTACAGTAAGTCATGCTGAGTTTCTAAATGGAACATGATGATTCACAGACTCTAACGTCATCACGTGCCATATTACATAACTCTTTCATTCTGCTTAACTTCTGAACATATCAAGAAAATATATTCTTGATAGTTCTATACTTAGTGATTCTGATAATTTGACAAATCAAATCGTGCTAATACCTTCTTTCTTATTTAGAACATGATGTTTATCCTAAATTCCATACTTACGAATTCCGGACCATTATTCGCTTGGCTCGCGGACGGGAAGGGAAAATGAAAGCATGAAGCTCCTAAATATAATGGAGAATATAAAGCCCGATAACAACTCCGAAACTACAAACCGTGTATATCAATGCGTATAGCAATATAAAGACACGAGAGAATAAAAAAAAACACTATAACCCCAAGGTAAGGGTAGAAGAAAGTAACTCCCTCCGGTGGTAAATGAAAAAGAAGAATGACAGATATGAAAGTTAAAGAGGATATCAAGGATTAGGATGAGATGGAGCATATTAACAAATAATATAAAGTATGAAGTGAGGGGAAAGAATAGAAGGTGCAAGTTGTAAGGAAACGACGGGGGTGAATTTATAGAAAAATATCCAACAGATCAACAGATTATTGCATCTAATCAAAGAAGATCCTAATTTCCTTAATCGTCGAGGAACCAAATCTTATTACAAAAGATTTCCTTTAAATCCCATGAATTTCGGAAATCAATCATAATTACATCATCAGTTAAAACGATTCTACATTTACTCATTTCGCTCTTTTACGATAGCTTCACTCATACGCTTCGAGAAATCGAATTATTTTATCCGTATTTCTTAATCATGATAAAACTCTATATATCAGCGTATATTCGTCATAATAACATTCTTACTGTTAGCCATGACGACCTCTATCAAATTTCGGGACGAAATTTCTTTTAACGGGTAGGTACTGTGATGACCCAGAAATTTCCGATCAAATTTAAACTTTAATCTTTATATATTTCCGACACGATAAGCAAAGTCTGTAATGTTGAGTCTCGAAAATTTTGAAATTTATATTCATGTAATCAATTACCCTTTGACCATGCCTGACAATTTACAAACAAATATGTGTATATATAAATACATGTGTAATATATATAATAAAATGAACATTAATAAACTTGTTGAAATTATCATTCTTGTTATTAGTGATATCATTATATTATTATTATCAGTATTTTTAAATTTAATATTATTACCTTATAAATAATAATATGATTATTATTATTAATATAATTATTATTAATTAGTATTATTATTATTATTATTATTATTATTACTAATATATTTATAATTTATAACAACAGAAAAGAAAAAGGAAAAATATGTACGAATCAGTTTCATGTTACCATCAAACAGTATGGATTTTTATTTCCTGTCTCTGAATTGATTACAAATCAATCACAGTTACACAATAAAATCTGATAGAATCAAATTTCAGATATAATAATTCAGTAAGAAACAAAAGATGATAGATATTAAAATCATAAATCGTACGAATCTGTTTCCAATCACGATCAAACCTTTTCAATTTTTGTTTCTGTGAGAATCAAAGGACAATAGATAATAACAAATATTGTTAACTATCACATTCAGTTTGTTACTTCCTCCTGCATTCTCGCGACTTAATATTGACAAAGAAGAAATCAAGATGAATTACTTTGCATGCGATCTGTTTTCCATCACTTTCATAAATTATCTTCCTGTCTAGTTTTTGTTAGCTATCGACTTCAAAGATGGCTACAAAACAAATCTTCCAATGATATTAATTGAGTATTGATTGAATGATTGATAACTGATCGATATTTGTTATGTTTTACTTACACATTAAAAATCTTCAAGTAATATATATATATATATATATATATATATATATATATATATATATATATATATATATATATATATATATATATATATATAGTTTTACATGCACAGAGAGAAGGGAGGTAGATAGATTAATGATAATAAATAACACTCACGACAACCATAATTCGTTCTTCCTTCTTTCTTTCTTGACTTTCTTTCATTCGTGAACCACACAACTACCATCACCAAATTTTGTCTTGTTTCCTTTTAAACCGTCGACACCTTCAGATTGTGACCCATTAAACATCCACCAACCTTGTTTATTACTTTGATTGATCAACAAACCAAACATCTTCACCATCGTCAAGAACCGCCATAAATATCACCATCAACTTGCTATGCTTGTTTTCTGATTGTACCACACGTCACCACCAAGAAACCCAAATAGTTTTCTTGATTATTGTCTGTTACAATTGCTAAAATCACCACCAGCAATTGCCATTAGATTATTGTTTCTGTTTACTCGAAACAAACAATGAAACCACAACCACTTGTATTCGGTTGTTTGATATTTAATTCAAATGATCCAATCATTAGAACCATTAGTTAGTGCATGTGGGTATCCAAATGTTTTAGCTTTATAAAAAGGCAGATAGTGGAATGAGTTGTCCAACATTATGTTTACGTTAAAAGGGAGATTTTATTATTGTTTCGGTCCCACACTGCTATCCAGTTCGATTACTTCTTGGTTCAATGACTAAGGCTTACCGTTTCCTATTTCCCATTCAAACGAACCTTGTATGCTACAGGTACTATGGTTTTATTTCCTGTCGAGAACCACTTCATAAAGTCTCACCCACAAAATCAACTAACCACCACCTTATAGTTTCTTTTTTTTCTTTTGAGCACTCGACAACCATGTTTAATATATACATACTTCTTTAGGTTGTTGTAGGACCGAACCATCACAAAAGCATTTAAAAGCATGCAAGTCTTATATATTTTTTTTCGGTGGACATCTATAGTGGGAGACAAAAGGGGTAATTCTTGGTTTCTTTTTATGTAGTGATGAACATGATGATAATTAGGCATGGTTATATAACGCATTTTTTTTTTCAAATGGAGGGTTTTGACTAGCAAAAGTAAGATTAGATATTACGATTGATAATGGCCACGTGATGATGAAGCTCAACAACAATGATATTTTTTTTCATTCTCTGTGAAGTCAAACGAGCCATGCACGCATATATTCTTCCTATCGGATCATTATAGGAATACTAAGAATTGATCTTGGGCCGTAATTTGTTTGTTGGGCCAAGCCTAGGTTGGTTAGTGGACTTGAAACAGAAAATACGGGATATATATATTTAGACACGGATAAATGCAGAAAAACATTAGGGGTTCAATGGTTTAGAAGTTGGTATGGCAAGCGAGACATCGCGGGTTCAAGCCCAGGCGATGGCATTTTTTTACCTCTTTTCTTTAAAGGTAGCCATTTATCACTTAATATTTATTATTTCATTATTATTATTATTATTATTATTATTATTATTATTATTATTATTATTTTTGAACATATTAATACTACAAAATTATTTATATTAAGAAGTTAATAAAAAGATGATATAGTAAAGATTATGTAAAAAGATTACAATTATATTATGAATGTAATTATGAATTAGAATTTTGGGAAGTTATAAATATAAGTTTAGGAATTAAAAGCAAAGATTTTTATGAATATTAATATTATTATTACTATTATTATTATTATCATTATTATCATTATCATTATTAGAATTAATGTTAATATTATTAGTATTATCATTATTATTAGTATTAACATTATTATTATCACTTTTATCATCATTATTATGGTATCATTATTATTACTAATATTAGTATTATTATAATTATTAATTTCACAATCACATGATCTTCATATAAAAATATATTTAAAATACATAACTTAACTATATTAATATGTTAATTACAAAATTAATATATTTAATAATGAAATATATAAGTTATTAATTACACCACTAATAATAGTATATATATATATTTGTTCGATTACAAGTATCTGTTTTAATATATATATTACTGAAATAGGTCCGTGAATCCGAGGTCAACCATGCATTGTTCAGTTTAGTCGTATGCATATTTTTACTACAAAATATCGTAGGTGAGTTTCATTTTATTCCCTTTTTACTCTTTACATTTTTGGGACTGAGAATACATGCGCTTTTATAAATGTTTGATGCAATAGACACAAGTACCTTAACTGCATTCTATGATAGAATTATCTGGGATTGGGGTTGATTATTATGACATGCATTAGCCCCCGGTTTCCGTTAGAGCGTATGAGCTCCCGAGCCGGGTGGATGATTTATTATTTACGACATTTTGGCACCGGTTGTCCTATATTTTATAAACATGTGTTCAGCCGTGGGGTGTAAAGACCGGCACAGAGGTTCTATATTTTGAAGGCACATGTATTCAGCCTTGGGGTGAAAGACAGGCACGGATGTTTACTATTATATTATGAATCCTCACCAGGTGTTCTTCATATGAAATATATTTTTTGTGCAGTTGGAATGGGACTTCTGCACATTTTATAATATTTGAAATCTTGTGGTCTATTAAAATGATGAAAATGAAATGATTACTATAAACTGATGAACTCACCAACCTTTTGGTTGACACTTGAAAGCATGTTTATTCTCAGGTTTGAAAGAAATCTTCCGCTGTGCATTAGCTCATTTTAAGGATATTACTTGGAGTCATTCATGACATATTTCAAAAGACGTTGCATTCGAGTCATTGAAGTTCATTAGAGATTTTTATTAAGTAAATGATTGATTAGGTCATTTATAGTTTGGATATTATGAAATGGTATGCATACCTGTCAACTTTCGATGTAATGAAAGTTTGTCTTTTAAAAACGAATGCAATGTTTGTAAAATGTATCATTTAGAGGTCAAGTACCTCGCGATGTAATCAACTATTATGAATCGTTTATAATCAATATGGACTTCGTCCGGATGGATTAGGATGGGGCGTTTCATACTCAAGGCATGTCAGTGCGCGATTTATCATATATGTTATTGTGCACACAACATAGACTTAATTCACGCACCCAAAAAGCTACGCATCGAGAGTCTTCTAAGTACGCCAACACTTAGGACTGTGGTCAAGGGCAACCAACCCTATCACTTATAGTCATGACTTACAGATCTCGTATTCTGCTCGGGTGTGGCTATGACAAACCAATGTCTGTCACCTTCCGGTAATAAAATCTAGCTTGTCACCAAACAAGCTTCTGCCGCGCAGGGGTTGGAGAAAACACCCCTTCAAAGGCAGGAGTGTGTGGGGTATTCACGACCGTATGCACCGGTCCAAGTTAGAGAGCTACTTTGCATTATATATGGCACAAAGATTTTTGCAGACAATATCTTGGAAATAAACGAAACATAGGTGCATTGCCAAAATTCATTACAATAGTTTTTCCTGCTAACGTAGTTACATAAGTGATACGATGGTTCTTTTCAAGGAACAACATATGAAAGACGGGATAAAAACTACAAGTTTTACACACGTCTACCCACTTGATGCGTACGACTTCATGATTAAGCATTGTGGTTCCCTCCGTTCCTTACTTCCTTAGTCAGATTGCTTTCCTCTCCTGCTTCCATTGCATTATTCCCTGGGACCTTTTTAGACCAGTTCAATATTTTTTGTAAATCAACGAATGCGCGTAAGTATGCGTTAATGTGCATTTAAACGTGCATCTTATGTTTCAGATTGTACAAGATTGTGCTCATTTAAATGCGGTAAGCGCGCTGAACTATTTGCGCGTTTTAAGCATCTATTCAGATCAAATAACCACCTTATGATCGTGGAATCAATAATGAATAAGTTTCCTGATTGCTTCTGTTTTCTAGTAATTTTGACATCATCATTGCCACCCCCGCTTTTGAGGAAAATTTGAACACACCATGCGCAATAGAGAGCACTGCTTCAAACTTTTGTAACGATGGGCATCCTAGCAGCGCATCGTAGCTTGATGGTGCGTGCACGACACTAAAGTGTACTTTCTCAGTGCGCTTTTTTTCCGAGTCGTTGTCGTCTTCAAGCTGTAATTTGACTTCCAAGGTGCAGCGGGCTGCCAGAGAGTCCTTGAAACTTTTCCTTCGATGGCTTTAGACTAAGTTTGAGTTTGCGAGGAAGCTTTCGGAAGCATTGCTCAAACACGACATCTACGCAACTGCCAGTGTCTACGCAGAGGCACCCAACCTTGAATCTGATCTCCGGCAGACGTCCACTAACCAAGATGAGGTCGCTCTTAACCTATTGAACTTCGTGGATTAGGAAAGGGACCTACATGTATTCTCGAGAGTGCACAGGTCTTGTCTTTTCGCTAACACTTTTTCTAGTGACAACGTGGATTATCTTATCTTGCCCATTTTTCTTGTATTCTTCGTATTCTTCCTTTACCGACTGTCCTTTAGGCACCTTCAAGTGTCGAAGCTCACCTCGCTTCAAACACACCACCACCCTACTTTTCAATGCATTGCATCTGTCAGCCTCGTGCCCATAATCGTCACGGAAACTGCATAATTTGGATTTGTCACGCCTGGCGTATCCTATTATTCGCGCTGCTCTTCATAAAGTTCGAGAAATCGGTTCTGTCACCAGAATTTCTTTAAGACTTTTTGCCAAGTTTTTGATGAACGTTTGGTTGTGTTCCTGATCCCTATTTTGCTGTTGTTTCCATAATTATGAGTGCCGCTCTTTGCAAATATCATGGACGATTTCGAAAAATTCCTGCGATTCTATCCAATTGGGAATGTGCGCGGTTTCTTGACTGTACCTATCGACGAATTGTCCCATAGATTCTTCGTATCTTTGCTTGATATAGGTTTGCCTAGGCATCCTTATGTTACAAAAATGGGGAAAGAAGTGTCCTCCCCAATCATGGCGGGGGATGACGAGCGGTGCAGGTGAGTTGTCAAACCATTGGCCGCTATTCCTTCGAGAGGGGAAGGAAATTTTGCGCATCTGGTTTCGTCGGCCCACCTTTGAGGCGCACACTTTTCCGAAGTGGGTGCAGTCTCAAAATTAGGCTTAACATCGGCTTCCCTCATGCCCGCAAATAAATTCCTGATCATGAGTTCGGCCTCTCCTGACCGCTCTAAGCCTTCGACCGTATCATTCGATGCAACTTTCATGAGCGAGTAGATCAAATTTACCTGGTTTCGGGCGCGCTGTTCAAGTGTTCGAGTGCTTGGCGCAGAGTTTGATATTCTGTTGAGAGGTGTCTATTGGGTAAAATAGGCTGTCGATGTTGGACATGATTCCGCCGGTGGTGTAGCCTGATGCCACCCTGAACGTGACTGCGCACTTTGAATGCTCAACTCTTGCATGTCAAAGCCCAATTTTTGCAAAACCTCTATTGCGCTAGCTGGTATATGGGTGTGCGCAATTCGACACTTGAGAACTCCGCGTTAGTACCGTGCGCAGATGACCAAGATGCACCAACGTAGATGGGAATGGTTCCCACGTATGTGGTGTTCGCCGCCCATGGTATTGGTTGGTAACTTCCGGGATTTTGAATCCCCGAGTAAGAGTATCTGATGAGGAAGGAAAGATGGTTCTTGTCGGTAATGCACTTGTGCCACTGCTCGCCTGCATTCTCGCAGGTTTGGATACGCATGGTGTTTGCGGGCTTGCAAGAACCGCCTTTGAAGCATCCGGTAGGCTCATCATTTCTTCGTGATACGCTTAAAGTCACCTGGGACTGAAACACACATACAAAAAGAAACGTTTGAGTGTAAATAACTTTAAGGAAAAAAGATTTTAACAAAACCTTTTAACTTAGAGTTCCACGGATGGCGCCATTTGATCAAGCATAAAATGGTCCAAAGGGTTCGGTTCATGCGAGATCAACAACAAAGGGGGGTTTAAGGGTTTTTTGAGTTTAACTCTCCGGTCCGGAGTACCGTGAATAACCCTCATACGAGATGATGATCTCAGAAAGGATGGTTAAACGTAACCCACCATCATTCGGGTTGACCGGAGTTGATGGCCCCAGGGGCGATATTAGGATTTACGTGGTGTGCGCTACCTGAAATCGCTAAGTGTTTGAGGATGTTATGCCGGTTGCGCGGGTTAGCTGGGGTGGAATATATTTGAGAGTATTCTTATAGGTGAAGGTATAATGTAATTCCCAAGTTGATCCTTTTCTCGTTCAAATTACTCTTATTTATACTTGTGAACTTTTGGCCCTTAGTGCCATGTAAGGGGACAGAGAGGATATGTTGTTGCCACGTCGTATTGTCTTCGTCCTTTTATTCTAAAAAGCTGAAAAAGTGCTGCTATTATCTTAGTGTTTCCCCTTTATACCATGCTGTCGTTTTCTGTCTGCCCTACAATGTCAGGATCGCATCGTGCTGCCACGGGTGTCCTTTCTTCTTTAGTGTCGCCTTAGTACCTTTCTAGCCTTATCCGTTTCCTAACGCTGCGTCATGTTGGAATGTGCGATCAATGTTCGTGAGTACTTTATTAAAGCGTGACAAGATTGCATGCTAACAAGTGTAAGATATAAGCTTGCACGATTTATATGGGGTAGCGCGCGCTGATTTGAGGCAGCGCAGTCAGATGTGCAGTTATACGCATCATTATTTGGTTTGCTGGTCTCGGGATATGTGTTACTTGGGTTGCCCGATGAACGTTTTGGTTATGTAGTTATCGAGGAGTGACGAATGCGGGGTCGGATACGGGACTCGGTTTATATGTATGTGTAAGTAACTAGAGGGGGTGAATAGTTACTTAATGGTTTCTTAAAACTTTTTCAAAATCTTTAGCTATTAAAAGATAATTTTTAAGTGCGGAAGCGTTCGTGTTTGTTAATGAAAGTATGTAAAGAATGTAAATGTACAAACACGAGGATTTATAGTGGTTCGGGAGGATGTTAACTAATCCTCCTTAATCCACTCCCCAATTCTAAGTTTTCTTCACTATGATACCCAAAACCCGGTGGAGTGTTCGGATACAACACTAGCTCCTCAATAAGCCACTCTTATGAACCCTTACGTCCCTTGGAAGAATTCACAAACATCAAATGCTCTTACGATAAGATCCTAATGCTCTAGCCTAGTGAAATCACAACTACCTTCTAGATCTCTTTAAGAAGATAGCTCACAAGTAAACTTATAGCTAAGCTTACAATCACTCATAGTTCTTCAATAGGTCACACCAACTTACTCCCCAATGGAATTGATCAACTTCCTAGATCCCTTTAAGGAAGTTGAATCATTAAGCAAGATGGTGTTTCCTATCATAAGAACTATCTAACTTCCTTGACCCCCTAAGGAAGTGTCTTACAAAGTAAACTTAAAGATAGAAATGATAAGTACAAAGTTTACATTTCAATTCTACTTAGTGTAAGTAGAATCTCTCTTTCTCTCTTCTAATCTCTTCATAAATATGTGCTTGAGGCTTGAGAGATCAGTTGATATGTATTTGAAAGAATGTTGGAAATAGGTGGTCTACTAGTTTGGCAAGGAGGTGTATTTATATTCCAAGAAAAACTTGACAGACAATTTTGCGGTCTAAGTACGGTCGACCTTGCGCCTGATCGTACAACTACTGTCAGTATTTTAACATATCCATTGGAGTTCTTTTTTCTTTGAATTTTTGATTTCTTTACCCAATATAGAGCCTTCAAAACATGCTTAATACACCTAGAAGTTAACTCCATTACCCCTTTGATCTTGGACATATGCATGGAGGTTGACATGTGCTAGCTAAAGAGGAAAGTCCAATGTCCTTGACCATTGTCATTGATTTCCTAAAAAGGTAAATGCAGGTTTTTGTCCCTTGACAAAGCATTACCTTCCAAAACTTCATCAATGTAGCGACCCCGACAAATCGTCAAGTGACGGCGTCGGCTACGTGGGTCCCATTACCTGATTATAAGTCTTTTAGATAACTTTTGACCAAAATATGTCGCCTTCATTTCAAAATAAAGATTGTTTCAAAGTTTACAAGAATTGTTCAACCAATAGTTAAGTTACAACGTTATAATACGAATGAAATCTAGGCGACACGGTTTAAATTAAAGTCAAAAGACGCTCCATGAAATGCACGTATACTCGACATCCAATGCAAGTATCAAATAATGAGCGGAAGCATGTATCACATATCGTGCAAGACCTGAGAAAAACATAGAAATCTGTCAACGAAAACGTTGGTGAAATCATAGGTTTAAGTAAGTAAGTGAGTAAAAGTAAGTAAGTCGAACCACAAGGTTTGCAAAGTTGAAATAATAGTAATACATTCTAAAAGTTAATATTCACGAGCACCCAATTATCAAAGCTTAACATTCCATCCATTGTATACCCCATCCATAGTGCTAGAACAAACACTGATTCTCGAAAATATATTTCATCCGTAGACGGTAGCGAACCGTCAGAGATGAGGGTTGTCAACCCATATGGCCATATAACATAAGTTCTCGCTTACACCCGTCAAGTGTAACTAATGATAATCGAATTGAGGATTTTTGTTCTAAACTCGTATGTAGAATGTTTGTTTTCCCGTTCTTGTGTTCACTTAGTTCAAAAGAATCGTTTATGTTTTCTCATCCCAAATATAAGTTCAAAAAGAGTAAAAGTGGGACTATGATCTCACCTTGAGTGCGAGAGTTATAAAAGTACTTCAACAAGTAAACGCGTGCAAAGACAAGGCTAGTCTTGACCTAAACATATAGGTTATATCAATAACGGTAAACACAAACGGTCAAAGATGTTCAATTAGTCCTATGGCTCGTTACGACTCGATTATATTAACATGTGAATCAACTAGTCAAGTTTCATGCAATATACAAGTAAATAATCATGTTAGAAAGGTTGCATAAGTATTTGGTTAAGTTTGACAAAAAGTCAAACTTGGTCGGGTCAAAGTCAACGGGGTCGGGTTGGGTATCCGACAATTTTTATAAGTTATATAATCATATATGAGCATGTTAGCCAAGTTTCATGTTAATCGGAGGTCCGTAGCATAGTAAACATTTTACGTCAAAAGATCAAAGCAAACAGCCCATTTTAGTGTATCAGGACGGTGTCCCAAAAATCAGGACGGTGTCCTGATATGAAGAGTGGGACGGCATCCCAAATATCAAGACGGCGTCCCAATATGAAGAGTGGGATGGCGTCCCAAATATCAGGACGGCGTCCCAATTGCCTTCCAGGCCCTGTTTGCTGAATTTCTCAAGTGCACGACCCAAACTTCAAACAATCACAATTTATGATCCGCAAACAATTAGAACATGTATTTTATATCATCGGAAAGCTATTTCGACAAGGAATACGACTAACCACATATCATAAATCAAAATCATCATTTAAGACAACAAAAACCTCGTCAAAAGTTCGTTAAACGTTCCAAATCAAGGTTTCAAGTTCATCAATTGCAATTTAAGTTTCGGGAATCCAATTTATACATATGATATGCCGTTTTGAAGGTAATGAAACATGTAATACAACTAAATACTTACTAACAACATTTCATGGCATTCAAATCATCAAAAGTTCATTTAAAGTCTATCAAACTCTAACGAAAATTCACAAAAATCAATAGTCATGAGTTTGATGTTTCCTTAATCAACCTATACATCAAAACGAAGCTAAAGATACTAGTAACACTTTTAAAACATGCACTTTAACAATCTAACAACATTTGATCATCCAAAATCAAGGATTTAGCAAGAAATTTTCATATTGAACTAGTTACACCAAAAACAACGAATCGGGCATACAATTTACATACACGACATCACAATGAGCCATAGACACTAATTAACAACTTTATAAGTCAAGAACACGAATTTAAAGAAATCTAGTGTTTTAGAAATGTTACCCAAAATCGAAGTAGTTAGCATCAAATCGAAGAGGATGATGAGAGGATCAAGAATATGTAGTTTGTTTTGATGTTTACTTCCTTGGTGAGATTTGGATGATGATTTTATGTTTGAGAAATGAGAGAGTTTGAAAGTATCAAAAATGGAAAAAGGGAGGATGAATGAAAGGGATGAAGGAGGTTGACTCTTTGACCTAGTCAAAAGTTTGATACTTTGGCAAGTTTGGTCCCTCAACTTTGAATCGGGTGCGGAAAATAACCGAACGAATTATTTTAAGTTACACGGGAGTACGGGAGATATTAAAATCCGATAACGAAAATATTTAAAATGTTACATAACAAAGGATACGAATTTAGATACGAAGGGTGTTATTTAAAAAGAAAAAGACGGGCGTTAAAATAATTTAACGGAAAAATGCGGGATGTTACATTATCCACACCTCAAAAGAAATTTCGTCCCGAAATTTAGTTGAAAGTAGTAGTCGATATATCCTACTCGAGACTTTACGTTGTCAATGCTATGAATAAGTGAAAGTACATCCTTGAGTGTTCTCATGAATTTGGATAGTCAGGGTTTTACGTTGTATTAAGGTTTGGTTTTACGATCTCCAGTTTCAACTGGTTTTCCCCTATGAAGAGAAGTTTGTCATCAATAGTTGATGTATCTAGCAGGATTGCACGTTCCTGTTCCGCAGGACACGTTTCTAAGTTTGTTACACGAAAAGTAGGGTAAACGGAAACTTAATTGCATCGGAAGTTCTAAACGGTAGGAAGCGGTTCGAATACGCCCCAAGGTTTCAAAAGGTTCAATATTGCAGATATAGCCTTTCTCGATTTCCTAAAATGGATTTCACCTTTCCAAGGTGCGGTTTCTCAATATTACGCGATTACACACTGGGATTTGTGAGGTTTTCATCTAAGTTTGGTATAACTCTTCTGGCGACCATGGGTTGTCTCTAGCCCTCCTCGGACTTGAACGATCTCAATTGTTGTTTCTTGATGGAGTTCAGATTCGGCGATTTGCTTGCCGCATGCTTTGGTTAAATGAACAGGGGTATGACATTAGCGGTCATATAGGGTTTCGGAAAGTGCGTGTGAACACACGAGTGGTAACTACTGTTGTAAGAGGGATCTACTAAAAGCGACCATGCAAGTTTGAAACATGTCTTTCGAAGACGTAAATCGTTCGTTTGTTCGGTTCGTCTGTTTGTGGGTGGTACGCGGTACTCATGTCTAAGCGGGTCTCCAAGGTTTCTTGTAAAACTAGAGGCGAAACGAGTATTTCGATACGGGATAATTGACAAAGATACTCCGTGTTGGAATAGAATCTCTTAGGATATGTTTGAACAAGTCAGTTAGGGTTCGAAAAATGTTCGTTAGGACTATTCACCCTCGTGGCGAAAACTAATGTAATATGAGGAATTTCTCTATCCATGGAGAAATGTTACAAGGAGTTTCTTTAAACGGAAATGCGAGCGATAAAAATAGGAGTGAAATGAGGACTTAGAATAGGATGAGCTTGCATCTCGAGGTTGCCATAACGTGCCTCTAGTTGTCAAAAGTTGAAGTCTGAAAGAGAAACGAGATAGTACACGTAGTTGTATAGTTCGGGGTTGAATAATAGTTGGCCGATTATCAGAAACACAAGGGCGTTAAGTCAAAGAAGAGTGAAGTATCGTTGGATTGTGTGTTATCTTAATTTCCAGTAATATCAGACGGTAACGGTGAAATAACAGAGGTATGTAGTGTGGTACGTGATAACGAGAATATCGATCGGATCCACAATTTAGTATTTGAATTCTTCGTGCAAAATAACGAATTTCCGTTCCGTTGATTTCGAGTCGAGGGAGTATGCCTTTCGGCGTCCAAGTAGAAATATTTCCATATTTGAGTCCCATCTGGTGTTGTACGAATTTAGCTAGAAATGTTGGTGTGAAGAATCACGCTCAAGGTTCGATCGCGGAGAGATTAAAGTCGTGTAACACGAGAAAAGTCAGAAATGAATTTTCGGTAAGAACCGGTGAGATCTAAGATTTTTACGAATACAAGTCTGAGTTGGGAGAGTTCCCTGATTACATGTGGCTTGATTTCGAGATTGATTGTAATGCCTTGACCATTAACATCATAGTCTAGAAAATTGGACTTAGTTGAATAAGTTAAGATGTCATCTATAAATACGATAACATATTTGTCTAGATAAGTTTGCATACGTGGTTTAGGAGGTTCATGAATACGGACGGAGTCCTAAATAAATCGACGGTACTAAGAGAGATTTACAACTAACGTTGCGAGTTCGGAAGATGGCTTAGGAGACATCGTCTCCCTTAACCCCCAATTGGTGATAACCGGAACGGAGGTCGATTTGGAATACACACGAGTTTCACGCAAATAATCATGAGGTCATGGATACGAGGAAGTGGGTATCGGTTTCCAACCGAAAATTATTTAGTTCACAAAAATCCATACATAATTGTAGGAAAGAAAGAAGAAAAAAAAAAAAAAATTTCTCCTTAACGAATAGGTTTTGAGCTCCTTAGTTCTATAGGTGTCAAGTCATAATTCTTAACGTATATCCTCTGATAAAATTTATAGGCACACAATATATTCCGTTGGTCACTTAAATTGCCTAAGTAGTGTCTAGGGAAAAAGTAGAGTGCAAAGAGCACGAGTCAAAGACTTGGTTATAAAACGTCTAGCGGTAATGGAATCGAATAAGTATGAAGTATACTGTTTGTTGTGAAGAAACGTACCCGTTACTAGTCCATCGTCGTTCCGGGCATCCTAGGTGTCGATGTTGAAGGTTCAACGGCGTGCGTTGGGGTTGATTTTCTTATTTGGGCACACATTCCTAAAATGACCCAGTTGGCCACATTCGAAGCAAGCACCCGTTCTGTGTGCGTTGGGCATCTTTCGAGCGACGGGTCCTTGGCGCCGGTGGTGAAACCTGCCACATCCTTCAAAGTGATGCTTGTGGCATTCGTTACAAAAAGGTAGTTTTCCAGCATAGCCTTTCTTGTCGTTGGAGGTAAAAGGTTTCTTGGCGGGGTTGTTGTTATTGTTGTGGTTGCTTGATTGAGAGGCTTCCCATGTTCTTTTGTTGTTACTCGGGTGGTTCTCGACCATTGGTGCCGGTGCTTCCATTTCATTCGCCGTTTCTAAAGTTTGGCGGGCCTTGGTTAAAGCCTCTTGTAGGTTAGTGGGTTGGGATGCCATTACCCCGTGTTGAATGCTCTTAGGGAGGCCATCCATGTAAAGTTCGACTCTTAGGGATTCGGGAGTCATGAGATTTGGACACATTGAGACTAGTTCGGTGAACCGTTGATTATAAGTTCCGAGGTCATTCCCGACCGTTTTTAAATTCCTTAGACCCTGTTCGAGCCTCCGAGTCTCGTCGCGCGGGAAGTATTCGGTGATCATTCTTTCTCTTAATTCGGTCCAAGAGAGTGTGTGGGCTTCATCGCTTCCCACTAATTGTACATACGTGTTCCACCATGAGAGAGCAATACCGGTGAAAGTGAGGGTGGAAAACTTGACCTTATCTTGGTCTCGACAACCGCTTGTGTTAAAAACGGTCTCCATTTGTTCAAACCATCGGGTGAGAGTAACCGGTCCCCCGGTTCCATCGAAAGTGGGAGGATTGTACTTCATGAAGTTCTTGTAGGAGCAACCTTCGATTGAATTACCGGCTCCATGATTGTTGTTGTTAGAAAAGTGATCGGCCACGGCCGTACCCACGGCGGTGGTTATCATTCGTTGAAGAGCTTGTTCTAGAGTTTCGAGAGGAGTATTGTGTTGACCTTGGTGAGCCATTGTTCCTTCATGAGACAAGAATATCGTTGGTTAGTATTTTCAACAATACTAACCGTGGCATGGAATAAGGATAGAGAGAAAATTTTTCCTTGACTCGCCTTAAATTCTCTATGTCATAATGTCGGAACGTCCATGTGAATCACCGTAATATAATCCCGGAAATTATATTACCCTGATTCTCATGTGCATTTAACATTACTTCATAAAGTCAAGGTGGCGCATCAACAAAATTTATCAACGTAAGATCAAGATCGAATACGAGTTAGATATGATAGAAGAGTTCGAGTATAAATGCACAATTAGTCAAATAATTCCTACTTCAGTCTATATGCCGGTTGTAGTCTAGATTCACCTATGTACCCTATGACTCGGGGTGGACACAAATGAACTCTAAATCCCTACAACCTGGCTCTGATACCACTTGTAGTGACCCCGACAAATCGTCAAGTGACGGTGTCAGCTACGTGGGTCCCATTACCTGATTATAAGTCTTTTAGATAACTTTTGACCAAAATATGTCGCCTTCATTTCAAAATAAAGATTGTTTCAAAGTTTACAAGAATTGTTCAACCAATAGTTAAGTTACAACGTTATAATACGAATGAAATCTAGGCGACACGGTTTAAAGTAAAGTCAAAAGACGCTCCATGAAATGCACGTATACTCGACATCCAATGCAAGTATCAAATAATGAGCGGAAGCATGTATCACATATCGTGCAAGACCTGAGAAAAACATAGAAATCTGTCAACGAAAACGTTGGTGAAATCATAGGTTTAAGTAAGTAAGTGAGTAAAAGTAAGTAAGTCGAACCACAAGGTTTGCAAAGTTGAAATAATAGTAATACATTCTAAAAGTTAATATTCACGAGCACCCAATTATCAAAGCTTAACATTCCATCCATTGTATACCCCATCCATAGTGCTAGAACAAACACTGATTCTCGAAAATATATTTCATCCGTAGACGGTAGCGAACCGTCAGAGATGAGGGTTGTCAACCCATATGGCCATATAACATAAGTTCTCGCTTACACCCGTCAAGTGTAACTAATGATAATCGAATTGAGGATTTTTGTTCTAAACTCGTATGTAGAATGTTTGTTTTCCCGTTCTTGTGTTCACTTAGTTCAAAAGAATCGTTTATGTTTTCTCATCCCAAATATAAGTTCAAAAAGAGTAAAAGTGGGACTATGATCTCACCTTGAGTGCGAGAGTTATAAAAGTACTTCAACAAGTAAACGCGTGCAAAGACAAGGCTAGTCTTGACCTAAACATATAGGTTATATCAATAACGGTAAACACAAACGGTCAAAGATGTTCAATTAGTCCTATGGCTCGTTACGACTCGATTATATTAACATGTGAATCAACTAGTCAAGTTTCATGCAAGATACAAGTAAATAATCATGTTAGAAAGGTTGCATAAGTATTTGGTTAAGTTTGACAAAAAGTCAAACTTGGTCGGGTCAAAGTCAACGGGTCGGGTTGGGTATCCGACAATTTTTCTAAGTTATATAATCATATATGAGCATGTTAGCCAAGTTTCATGTTAATCGGAGGTCCGTAGCATAGTAAACATTTTACGTCAAAAGATCAAAGCAAACAGCCCATTTTAGTGTATCAGGACGGTGTCCCAAAAATCAGGACGGTGTCCTGATATGAAGAGTGGGACGGCATCCCAAATATCAAGACGGCGTCCCAATATGAAGAGTGGGACGGCGTCCCAAATATCAGGACGGCGTCCCAATTGCCTTCCAGGCCCTGTTTGCTGAATTTCTCAAGTGCACGACCCAAACTTCAAACAATCACAATTTATGATCCGCAAACAATTAGAACATGTATTTTATATCATCGGAAAGCTATTTCGACAAGGAATACGACTAACCACATATCATAAATCAAAATCATCATTTAAGACAACAAAAACCTCGTCGAAAGTTCGTTAAACGTTCCAAATCAAGGTTTCAAGTTCATCAATTGCAATTTAAGTTTCGGGAATCCAATTTATACATATGATATGCCGTTTTGAAGGTAATGAAACATGTAATACAACTAAATACTTACTAACAACATTTCATGGCATTCAAATCATCAAAAGTTCATTTAAAGTCTATCAAACTCTAACGAAAATTCACAAAAATCAATAGTCATGAGTTTGATGTTTCCTTAATCAACCTATACATCAAAACGAAGCTAAAGATACTAGTAACACTTTTAAAACATGCACTTTAACAATCTAACAACATTTGATCATCCAAAATCAAGGATTTAGCAAGAAATTTTCATATTGAACTAGTTACACCAAAAACAACGAATCGGGCATACAATTTACATACACGACATCACAATGAGCCATAGACACTAATTAACAACTTTATAAGTCAAGAACACGAATTTAAAGAAATCTAGTGTTTTAGAAATGTTACCCAAAATCGAAGTAGTTAGCATCAAATCGAAGAGGATGATGAGAGGATCAAGAATATGTAGTTTGTTTTGATGTTTACTTCCTTGGTGAGATTTGGATGATGATTTTATGTTTGAGAAATGAGAGAGTTTGAAAGTATCAAAAATGGAAAAAGGGAGGATGAATGAAAGGGATGAAGGAGGTTGACTCTTTGACCTAGTCAAAAGTTTGATACTTTGGCAAGTTTGGTCCCTCAACTTTGAATCGGGTGCGGAAAATAACCGAACGAATTATTTTAAGTTACACGGGAGTACGGGAGATATTAAAATCCGATAACGAAAATATTTAAAATGTTACATAACAAAGGATACGAATTTAGATACGAAGGGTGTTATTTAAAAAGAAAAAGACGGGCGTTAAAATAATTTAACGGAAAAATGCGGGATGTTACAATCAATCCTTCTTAATTGCTTGTCATTTTGTTAAATAGAAGTATCTTGATCTTTGGAACATTGTTACATCTCAAATGAACTTGTTTGAATCTAGTTGGAACTTACTTGGATATTATTACAGCAATTTACTTGTACATAATTAATAACACATACATAAAAATGATATACAAGAGTCATGGGAGAGCACCTCTTTTGTTGGGACTTTTAATGACCATCGTTAGTATGTATTAAATGACATTTTGTAATAAGATAAGAGTAAAATATTTTTGTGTTTGATCTTATTTGAACTTAAAATATCATTAAGATGTCATTAGGTGTGATTAGTAACAATTAACATCTTTTGGTTCAAAACTCTTTTGAAATCAAAGAAAGCAACTATTATAAGTATGTTTAAAAAGGTCTTGTAAATTATAGATGCCTCAAAGTGGTCTAACTTAAAGTGGTGGAATTTGGTTACAGTGAAAACTGCGGTCGATCCACGGTCGGCTGTGAGGTTAACCGTAGATCAACAGTTTTTAAAAATGGTGCAGCCGTTGGTACAGGGCATCCAGGGTCAGGCTCACGGTCGACCGTGGTGCAGCCGCATAACAGTTTTACCAAGTTAATTATTTATGTATTGGTCTTTTGCTCGAGATAGTGTAGGTGTAACGACCCAACTTTGTTTTACCAAAAACACGACTTAACTTTTTTTTTTTACACAGCAGGGGTGCGCGGTGCGCAGCCCCTTATGTGCGCGGCGCGCACAAGGCCTGACAGCCTGTGTCCGGATTTTCCAAATTTTGATTAAAGATCACCCACTTCCCGACACTTTTAGGCGAAACGCTTTTCACAACATATAATATTAGATAAAACTAACACGTTCCAATAATAAAACGAGTTTTACGACACCGGGCCCGCATCGGCCGTTTTACGACTTTCGCACAAAATTCAAGTTTCAATCCCAATTTTCATTTAGACGAGTTAGGACTCTATAACCCAACCCGATACTAAGAGCATAATCCCGAGGACTACCAAATCCCCAATCCGCGTCCGCATATCCAAAATCTACCCCATCAAGCCCAAGCGCTCCTACGTAACTAGTCTAACAACTCGCTAGCTTCATAACACAATACCTGAAAAAGGTAAACAACGAGAGGGTAAGCTAACGTTTAGTGAATGCAATAGTTATACATATACATATATAACCTACTTACTTGCAATCACTTACACAAATACCTCATACACGCTAGCATTTTAAATTAGCATACCATTACAATGTACAACGCTAAATCCATGATATCACGAGCTAGCACAAACGATAGCATATAACACGAACAATATAATATGCTATACTACACCACATAACCATGGTTAACCAATCATATAGGGGAATGATGCTCGTAAGAGACCATCGGATTTCATAACATCTATTAGTGTACTTAACACCACGTATCACTAACCCTCGGGTGGTGTCTTAACACCACGACTATCCCACCCTCTTTGACAATGTGGTGTCTTAACACCGCGACTAACCCACATGCCATTACATCCCGGAGTGGTGTCTTAACACCGCGACTAACCCACTCATTACATATTATGTGGTGTCTTAACACCGCGAGTACCCCACATTTCATTAATTACCGGAGTGGTGTCTTAACACCGCGACTAACCCACTCGTTACGTATCATGTGGTGTCTTAACATCGCGACTACCCCATATTTCACGCCACACAAATAAATACATTATATACGTACATGCATAATTATTCCACTCATCTCGAAATGCCCGCACAAGTCATGTATGTAAATCTTCTCCAAACGCAACCGAGCAAACCTTTACATATAATACACATATAGGTACAAATACACATAAATAACAATTCTCTAAAAGAGAACTCAACACTCACGTCCCATAGTCGAGGGATCTCACCTTGCTCGTTTGAACCCACCCATTTATCTCCTACTGAGCTCAACCCAATTGCCACTACGGGTGGTAATTCCGACCCATCAAACAAGTACAATTTAACCTAAATTATACTTGTCACCATTTAAACCATCCTAGGTCTTAACACTAAATTACTACTCGAGTAGTAATCATTCCAAACGCCATTTAACACTTAACAAAAGTGCTTATCATCCAATTAATCCAAAATTAGTGTCATTACCAAATTTGACCCAATTCAATTCACCCATTTGACATAAGTCCCGCAAACATCCTTAATCACTAACGGCTAGTGATTAAATTTCCAAAACACCATTTAATGCATGAACCAAGCATTTACATACTTGATTCTTCAAATCTTGACTCAAAACTTAGTTTGACACCAAATCAAGGTTAACACCCATCTAGACTAGCAAACTTGTTCTTTAAGAACATCAAAAAACTAACACATTATAATCTAGTGATTTAACACCCAAACCATGACGAATACTTCCAAATTCGTCATCAAACCCTAAACCCACAATAATCGGGTTTACTTACACTAGCAATACAACAAAACCCCCAATTTCATGGGGTTTAGAACCCCAACAAACTCAAACCCTAAACATGAACAAGAACTTACAATTAAATTCGGAGTTAGAGCTTACCACCACAACCAAAACGTAGCCAAGAACGAGATGAACAACATTAACACTTGAGCTTTCACCCGAAACAAGCTTCTTCTTCCCCAAATCAATCTTCCTCTCTCTAGAAGTGGGTTTCTCTCTCTAAGATGAGAAGAGAGTGTTTGAGTGGAAGAGGATGAGGTGGTATGAAGATAAGATAAGCTTGGAACCAGTTTTGTGGCCAAAAACCCTGCCACTCTATGAAATTACCCTTTTGCCCTTCATTAAACTCATTTAACAAAAACAGAAAATTGTCGCCAGTTGTAGTGCGCGACGCGCACCCATACTCGTGCTCGGCGCGCATGATGGTTAAAGCAGTCTGTTGAAATGCCCCGTTCATATCGATTATAAACGTTACATAATAATTGGTTTCATTGCAAGGTATATGACCTCTATATGATACATTTTACAAACATTGCATTCGTTTTTAAAAGACAAACTTTCATTACATCGAAAGTTGACAGGCATGCATACCATTTCATAATATATCCAAACTATAAATGATTTAATAATAATCTTGTTGAACTCAACGACTCGAATGCAACGTCTTTTGAAATATGTCATGAATGACTCCAAGTAATATCTTTAAAATGAGCAAATGCATAGCGGAAGATTTCTTTAATACCTGAGAATAAACATGTTTAAAAGTGTCAACCAAAAGGTTGGTGAGTTCATAAGTTTATTGTAAAACCATAAGATTCAGTAATTTTGATAGACCACAAGATTTAAATATAGTCAACCTATCTCGTGTACAAAACCATTTTTTTCATAAATCTTAATAACCGTACACATATCTCGTGTACAAAATAACATACACATAACCTGTGTATAAAATCATTCTCTCTATATATAACCTTTGCTTGGTAACCGACCTTAACATTTAATGCGCATAAATAATATCCCCAAAACAGAACCTTTTATCTGTATAAATATATAAACCTCAAAGTACTAAATACCACACCCACGAGCTCTACTATCTAGTGAACATTCTGGGTGGGGGTGTTAAACCCGGTAGCTACCTTTAAGATTTGCGTCAATTAGTGGCAATTATAACGTCCAATTAATTCTTAGGTTATCAAGCTATAATAATCAGGGGGAAATATTCACGTCAATTAGTGGCAATTATAACTTCCAACTAATTCATTAGAGGAATATTTTACTTGTGTCTATCTTGTCAAACATTTATAAAAGCATTTCATGTATTATCAGTCCCAAAAATATATATTGCAAAAGCATTTAATAAAAAGGGATCAAATGAACTCACGATACTGTATTTCGTAGCAATAATGCAAATGACGGCACTGAACAAGTGCAGGGTTGGCCTCGGATTCACGAACGTATCAATATTGTGATTCAATATTGCAGGAAAATACGTAGACGCAACGGACATGACAAACACTAGGTTGACCTCACGAGCAATACCTCTGAACAAAACCCATAACCTCCATAGCTATAACCCATAATTTCCTTAGCTCTATTCCGCTCGAAAAAACCCATTTTGAAATAACTTGCTCATAACCCCGTTTGAAAACATGCTAGCAGAACCTCGTCGTAATATTTTATGTATATACTAATAACAATACTAATAATATTTCAAATGATAATAATAAGATTAATAATAATAATCTTAATAATAATAATAATAATAATAATAATAATAATAATAATAATAATAATAATAATAATAATAATAATCTTATTCATTTGAGTGTTTTGGTCATTTGCTTCTTTAAATCATCGTTTCGCTATATATATATATATATATATATATATATATATATATATATATATATATATATATATATATATATATATATAATAGTATTGTTTTAAATCAAAACATTTTATATCAAGGTTATATTTTATCATTTCAAAATTATATATATATATATATATATATATATATATATATATATATATATATATATATATATATATATATATATATTAGAAATATTTAATTAATAATATATATATATATATATATATATATATATATATATATAATAGTATTGTTTTAAATCAAAACATTTTATATCAAGGTTATATTTTATCATTTCAAAATTATATATATATATATATATATATATATATATATTAGAAATATTTAATTAATAATATAATATTTAGTTTTTCAAATACTAATTGTATTTCCAAGTATAATTTAAGATTTTTTACATAATAGAAATTATTATATCATATAACATTTTTCATTTTAACACTTAACTAGATATAGTTCATTTGTTTACTAGCGGTTATTTTAACTTCTTAAACGTTCTAGTTAACTTATTTAAATATTAATCGAATCAATAAATAAATGTTACTATCGTTTACTTAATTAATTTGAAATCATAAATATTTTCAATATTCATAAATACGTTTTAAATACACGTTGCGAGTTATTTATATATTTAATTCTAATAATTAATATCCTATTTTATATATTCAAATTATGTTATTTAAACAAAATATTTTAATAATCAAATTCTATTGAATCGAAAAGCTTTTCCACACGTTTGAAAATAGATCAATCGAATATTATGAAATTCAATTCTCCACTAACTTTTATCTAACTTTCGTTAATTGACACATTTGTTCTTACCTGTAAATCACATTACCATTTTCCGAATATTGCTAAAAGAACAGATTTCTTAAATCACAGTGGACCTCACAATAGAGACCCGTAATCATATCACAATATATCTGATAAATCAATCATTTGATATTATCTTTTAATTCCATCGGTAAATATATTAAACAGATACGTTCATGTAAAGTATTATACATTTAATACTTTGTTAACATTTTCAATTAATATAACTATATAACTATATATATATATATATATATATATATATATATATATATATATATATATATATATATATATATATATCTATATACACATAAATGTTCGTGAATCGTCGAGCACGGTCAAAGGGTAATTGATTACATGAATATAGTTTCAAAATTTTTGAGACTCAACATTACAGACTTTGCTTATCGTGTCGGAAACATATAAAGATTAAGTTTAATTTGGTCAAAAATTTTCGGGTCGTCACAGTACCTACCCGTTAAAGAAATTTCGTCCCAAAATTTGATTGGGATGGTCATGGCTGACAATAAGTATGTTTTCATGACACATACGAGCTAGAAATTAGATTTTTTATCATCAGTGAGTAATATGGATAAAACAATTCATTTATGTGAAGAGTACGAGTGAAGCTATCACAAAAGAGTGAAATGAGTAAATGTAGGTTCGTCTTATCTGGTGACGTAGTCACGGTCGATTTTCGGAATTCAAGGGATTTAGAGAAAATCTTCGTAATAAGATTTGGTTCTTCAGTAATTAAGGAAATTAGAATCCTCTTTGGTTAAATTCGATGATCTGTCTCGATTGCTCTGTCTGATACTTCACTATAAATCCACCTTCTTCGTTTCCTTATTTCCATGGCTCATACCTTCTATTCTTTCTCCCTCAATTCATACTTCAAAGCATTTGTCAATATGCTCCATCCAGCTCTGATTCTTGATATACTCCTAACTTTCATATATGTCATTCTCCTTTTTCATCTGCCACTGGAAGAATCTATTTACTTCTACTATACTCTTGGTTTTATAGTATTTTTAGTTCTCCCATGTCTTTATATTGCTATATGCATCGATATACACGGTTTGAAATTTCTGGGTTGTTGTTGGGCTTTATATCTTCCCTTATATTTTGGAGTCACTGCTTCTGTCTTTCTATAATTATTGACATCCATAGTTAATGCTCTCTCCTATTTTCTGCGATCTATACTCCCATTTCTATCTCGGAGCTTCATGCGTTTGTTTTCTCTTCTTGTCATTGAGCACAACAAGTAATGGTCCAGAATTCGTAGGTATGAAAATTGGAATGAGCATAACTAATGTTCTGAGAGAGAAATCGTAGTAGCACGATCTTGATTGGTTAAATTATCAGAATTCAAGAGAAAAGATAGAATTATCAGGAAGATATGTTCTTGATATGTTTGGAGATTAGGTAGAATGTAAGAGTCGTGTAACACGGTACATGATGATGTTATGGTCTGTGAATCATCATGTTCTATTAGAAACTCAGCATGACTTACTGTAATATAATCACGTTGATCAAGTGTCATTATATTATATTAACTCATGCTTCAATTCCCAACACTTCTTCAAAAACATTCATAATTTAAACTCGAAGGTTTACAGAATATAGAAACTAAACAGTTTCCTTTATGATGTAATACAGATAACGTGAAGAGATAAATGATTTTAGATAAGAATAGTTATGAAAATATCATCAGAAATATCGAGGATATTTATAATGAAAGATATGATGATATCTTAGAATTTCTAATATCGAAGGATGATGAAGATGATTTGTCCGTAAAGATTTAGAGTCAGGAGCAAGGTATTCATTAACGACTTCAGCAGATACTGAATCACTTGGATTCTTTGAAGGCATGTTTAGTCTTTGTGATTTGTCCACAGCCTTTTTCATAGTTTGCTCAATCTGTTTTTCAGTTCTAAATTTTCTTTTGAGCTCTTTCTAACGTATCCTTCTTTATCATCAAACTTTTGACTGTTAAAGTCATTACAGTTTTTGCTCCTTCATTCAGCTTTTTCAAAATTCAGAGTATTGATTTGTAGACTGGATGCTTTTCAGAATTTCAGAATGGAAGATCAAAATTTTAAAAAGGTAAATGTTATATGTACACATATAACTGTTGATGTAGAAACACTGCGAGAATCGAAATACTGATTGCTGATTCTCAGTAATTGGTATGACAATTCTCGTTATAAGATGTGGATGAGTATATGATAGGGTTTTAATGAACATATATAATGGTTTTTCGGAGAGATTTAAGTCAAAGATCAATGAAGTTACTGGTAAGTTTACTGTTAATGTGGTGGGATATAAAAGGTTCCCCGGTAATGATGACGAAAAGGGCAGACGTATGTATCAAGGTTACAATAAGGTTAAATTGAATGAAAAGTCAAAGTTGATTTGTTAGAGGTGTGACAAAATTGGCTACTTTGGAGAGAGATTGTAAAATTATTTTCGGTAATAACAACGCCAAGGGATCATAGATTCGTTTTAAACTTCTACTTAGATTCCAAGAGTTTTCCAAGTACATGCCTATATGCATAAGTTCTTCTTTTAGTAGATAATGCGTGATTGGATCATCCTCTTGGTTGTTTCTTAATTGAGGGGTTTTCAAGAATTATGAAGGGTTTGAACGCAGATTGTAATCATCAGTATACATATGATGTTCTAGAATTTTTAACGACATGAATATTTTTCTGAGTTTTATGAATAGAAGTGATGTTCTAGCACAGTTTTGAATTCAAAGTATGGCTTTGAAAGATGTATTATTCTAAGAGTGATGTCTTCTGTTAAATCTTGACTTGGATTTTGATTTTTCAAAATCAGAATATGTAATCGAATTTGTAAGAAAATGGTTTTCCTGATTTTTATGAAGGGATGTATATTATTGTGAAAGTAGTGAGTATAGTTGATGATTTGCTGAATCAGAATCGAAGAATGTAACATATTAATTGTGAATTTATATATCTCTCGGGTATTACCTACCCGTTAAAAGTTTCACAAGTAATATTTTGTACAAGAGAATTTTATTACAGTCTTTATAAAAATATATGTATGTATATTTTCTGCAGATGTAATACAGATTTACTGAGTTAATATAATATTAAACTCATTTGATTTTCAGCTGGAACTAGAAATGAATAATCTCTAAAACCTTAGAAATTACGTAATCTTCGCAAATTATTTCCTTCAACGTAAATGAAATTATGAATTACTACTTCATTATATATCTTTTGATATTTCTTCGGTGAATGATGTTGGTGTTTGTGGAATTCTTGCGAACTTCGCAAGGCACAAATGATTTTTTCTAGAAAGTTTCGAGTACCTCGAAGATGAAAGTGTAAAATCAAACATGTACTTGATTAATACACTTGGTTTATAATGAAATGGAATTCATTGAGTTTGAAACAGAGATTGTAGTTAGCGATGGTTAAATCATTAATGAAGGATGTATATCATAGCATATTAATAATATGAGTAATTGAGTAGTATCTAACCTTTTTCAATTCATACATAATAGCTTAGTTCGAACAGATATATTATGGTTTCAAAACTTATATAATATATAAATTCTTTGGAAATAATGATTTAATACTTCCATAACTCGTTATTTCAATATACCCATTGACGATTGTACTGTCGATATCGTTGATGGTTATGGAGCTGGTGGAGCCTGTGGTGTTACAGGTGTTGCTGGTGTTGGTGATACTGATGGTGATGCTGGTGGTATTACCGGTGGTGCTTGTATAGCAAGTCTAGCTTGTAAATCACGCACCATTCTTGTCAGGGTTTCTACTCTTCCTTCTATCATTTTGGTCCACTAATCTGATTTACGGTTAGGTCTAGAATAAGTAATCTCTAAAACTTTAGAGATTACATAATCACCGCAGAATACTTTATGAATCAATACTTCATCGGTTATTGTTGTTGGGATTCCTTGGTATCTATGAGGCGTATGATGTTGATGCTCAAGGTACAGATTGTGATGTCGAGGCGTGTGATATGGATGTGGTTGTTGGTGGTGGTAATGGTACTGTTGATGGTGGTACTGTTGCTGCCAGTGATGCTGCTGGTGCTTGTGGTATTGAGGCTTGCTATGTGGATGTTGTTGGTGGTACTGGTGTTGCTGATGGTGCTTGTAATCTTTGCACCATATTCTCCAAAGTCAATACTCGAGCGCGAAGCTCGTTGACTTCTTCTATTACACCGGGATGATTGTCGGTTTGGATGAGCGGATGAATAAGATCTAGAATTTGAGATAGTATATTATCATGACGAGATACTCTGAAAATGAGAGAGAAAATGGTGGTTCGAACAGGTTCGCCGGTAAGTGCTTCAGGTTCTTCGCCAAGAGGGAAATGTGGTGGATGAAAGGGATCACCGTCTTCTTGTCTCCAATGATTAAGTAGGCTACGAACCCACCCCCAATTCATCAAGAATAGATGATGGCTAATTGGTTGATCCATTCCGGTCACACTGCTTTCGAAGTTCGAGTGGAACTCCATATCAGAATCCGAGAAACTTAAACGGGTTGCGAAATCCATCTTGTATCTCAGGGAAATGATTTTTGATATGAAATAGATTATAGAATTTAGATTGATATTTTTCAATACATAAATTACATATGTATATATAATACTAAAATTTCATAAATCACGGAGGAGTCTTTGGAAGATATCAGGTAAAGTTTACAGTAACAGATATGTTAAGATATAAATTCGTCTGTACACTTTTATGTAATAAATGCAGAAAAACGTGTCTAGACTTAAAAATGATAAGTAGATAATTTCCAACAAGAAATGAAAAGCAAAGCTTTTTGACATGCAGACACGATCGAAGTCCAGACTCACTAATGCATCTTAATAACTATCCGTTAGACATACTAATGCAAAACCTGGTTCACTAAGACCACCGCTCTGATACCAACTAAAATGCACCGTTCATATTGATTATAAACGTTACATAATAATTGGTTTCATTGCGAGGTATTTGACCTCTATATGATACATTTTACAAACTTTGCATTCGTTTTTAAAAGACAAACTTTTATCACATCGAAAGTTGACAGGCATGCATACCATTTCATAATATATTCAAACTATAAATGATTTAATAATAATCTTGTTGAACTCAACGACTTGAATGCAACGTCTTTTGAAATATGCCATGAATGACTCCAAGTAATATCTTTAAAATGAGCAAATGTACAACGGAAGATTTCTTTAATACCTGAGAATAAACATGTTTAAAAGTGTCAACCAAAAGGTTGGTGAGTTCATAAGTTTATTGTAAAACCATAAGATTCAGTAATTTTGATAGACCACAAGATTTAAATACAGTTCACCTATCTCGTGTACAAAAACATTTTTTTCATAAATCTTAATAACCGTACACATATCTTGTGTACAAAATAACATACACATAACCTGTGTATAAAATCATTCTCTCTATATATAACCTTTGCTTGGTAACCGACCTTAACATTTAATGCGCATAAATAATATCCCCAAAACAGAACCACTCGTCTGTATAAATATATAAACCTCGAAGTACTAAACACCACGCCCACTAGCTCTACTCTATAGTGAACATTCTGGGTGGGGGTGTTAAACCCGGTAGCTACCTTTAGGATTCGCGTCAATTAGTGGCAATTATAACGTCCAACTAATTCTTAGGTTACCAAGCTATAATAATCAGGGAGAAATATTCACGTCAATTAGTGGCAATTATAACTTCAAACTAATTCATTAGAGGAATGTTTTACTTGTGTCTATCTTGTCAAACATTTATAAAAGCATTTCATGTATTCTCAGTCCCAAAAATATATATTGCAAAAGCATTTAATAAAAGGGATCAAATGAACTCACGATACTGCATTTCGTAGCAATATTGCAAATGACGGCACTGAACAAGTGCAGGGTTGGCCTCGGATTCACGAACGTATCAATATTGTGATTCAATATTACAGAAAAGTAAGTAGACGCAACGGACATGACAAACGCTAGGTTGACCTCACGAGCAATACCCCCGAACAATACCCATAACCTCCATAGCTATAACCCATAATTTCCTTAGCTCTATTCTGCTCGAAAAACCCATTTTGAAATAACTTGCTCATAACCCCGTTTGAAAACATGCGAGCAGAACCTCGTCGTAATATTTTATGTATATACAAATAACAATACTAATAATATTTCAAATGATAATAATAACATTAATAATAATAATCTTAATAATAATAATAATAATAATATAAATATGAATATCGAGAGAGATAGATTGATATGGATTCAGCAGCAATGATCGAGCTTTATAGCCCCAGTCCTGGATTTCAATGCTCCGCGATCGCGAAGCTTGTTGGTGTAATATTGCCGCGATCGCGGCCCCCTCTCCTCCAGCTCATGATCAATCATTTTATGGATGCCGACAGTTTATATAATATTTAATATATAATATATATTTAATTTATATAATTATATATATATAATATTATATTCACGTGCATGGTTGACTTGTAATTTTAGTCCCAATGCCTTGTTCGTTGACACTCGACTTATGTCCCGGTTCCGATTTTTTGAACGTTGTTTCGTACGCTATAAAATCTTGTACTTTACGTTTCGTGTAATGTACCTTTATAAATAACAAGACTCAAATCAATGAAAAACTATCCCACTCAAAGTGTAACTTATTCATTTGAGTGTTTTGGTCATTTGCTTCTTTAAATCATCGTTTCGCTATATATATATATATATATATATATATATATATATATATATATATATATATATATATATATATATATATATATATATATAATAGTATTATTTTAAATCAAAACATTTTATATCAAGGTTATATTTTATCATTTCGAAATTATATATATATATTCATTTAGAAATATAAATATATATATATATATTAGAAATATTTAATTAATAATATAATATTTAGTAGATCAAATACTAATTATATTTCCAAGTATAATTTAAGATTGTTTACATAATAGAAATTATTATATCATATAACGTTTTTCATTTTAACACTTAACTAGATATAGTTCATTTATGTACTAACGTTTATTTTAACTTCTTAAATGTTCTAGGTAACTTATTTAAATATTAATCGAATCAATAAATAAATGCTACTATCGTTTACTTAATTAATTTGAAATCATAAATATTTTCAATATTCATAAACACGTTTTAAATACACGTTGCAAGTTATTTATATATTTAATTCTAATAACTAATATCCTATTGTATGTATTCAAATTATGTTATTTAAACAAAACATTTTAATAATCAAATTCTATTGAATCAAAAAGTGTTTCCGCACGTTTGAAAATAGATCAATCGAATATTATGAAATTCAATTCTCCACTAACTTTTGTCTAACTTTCGTTATTTGACACATTTGTTCTTACTTGTAAATCACATTACCATTTTTCGAATATTGCTAAAAGAACAGATTTCTTAAATCACTGTGGACCTCACAACAGAGACCCGTAATCATATCACAATGTATCTGATAAATCAATCATTTGATATTATCTTTTAATTTCGTCAGTAAATATATTAAACAGATACGTTCATGTAAAATATTATACATTTAATACTTTGTTAACGTTTTCAATTAATATAACTATATATATATATATATATATATATATATATATATATATATTTATATATATATATATATATATATATATATATATATATATATATACATACATATCTATATACACATAAATGTTCGTGAATCGTCGAGCATGGTCAAAGGGTAGTTGATTACATGAATATAGTTTCAAAATTTTTGAGACTCAACATTACAGACTTTTCTTATCATGTCGGAAACATTTAAGATTAAGTTTAAATTTGATCGAAAATTTTCGAGTCGTCACATCTGTCAGCTTTTAAATTTACACCATGCTTCACACACTTTATGTACATCGTTTACTCTATATACAATAAATATTTGGGTCTTACAACTATCCCCCACTTAAATTGGATCACGTCCTCGTGATCCGCACCAAATGCTAGAAGTTAAGCACTTCTCCCTTGAACATTCCCGCCTCCAATTGCGGAGTCACACACGTAGTAATCATGCATCCGAATTCTTGCTTCGTACACTAACGCACCACATTATGACAATCGTACTTCACACTTCCATTCGACCAAAATTTCCACCACTCACTCGGAAGTACACCATGAAATTTCATAACATTCTTCCAATGGCCTTATCATTCCGTCATTTACAACGATATCGGGTAATCAACCCACGAGTCAAAACAACCGTAACCATTGCTCCCACGCCGATTATCCAAACTCGTACCATACACCTCGCAATCGTCCTAAAGGTAGAATAATTCACCGACAAGCATCGTCGTCACTCCTCAAGATCCTACAAAACACAACCAAGCCCGATATCCATAACATCTTCCGCAAGTTCTAAGATCTCACCACACGCTAATAATCACTAGCGTTCACTACCGTAACAAGCGTTATCTCATACACTCGAAGTCCAGAATTTCCGCTTAGGAAAATACGAAAAACACCACATATCTCTTCAAGTCCTCTCGGCTAAAATTCGCAACAAGCTACATCAATAATCGCATCACCCAACGCTATCTACTAAAATCCACTATGTCGTGAACCATGACTTGCATTAATCCAAATTGAGAGGTATTCATGCTTCCTTAAAACTCCATACTCCATCGGTTCATAAACATACTACTCAACCATCATTCATGAATATTCTCTGGACCTAGAACCCAACTTTCTCCGGCTCCACACCGGATCATTCCTTCAACAAAGAAATTTTAATAACCCCAAAATAACACTTTAGAAGCACCACTTTCCCACCGATCGATCCGCACACGACTATCCGTCACTGGATTAATCCAGGACGACAATAATACACCACGAGTTAGGCGAAACATCAACGCATCGTCATAGGGTTTCTCCTCTTGACCATACAATACGACTTCCTAGTACTAGCATAAAAGCTATTCGTATAATAAAATCCCGTCAACGGCGAATCATCATCACAAAATTTCCGCAATTCGTCACACGACTCATAAAATAGTCACCAAATTCGGGTGAACCTTCCTACCTAGACCGTCTGTTAAGGATGGCCTCGACATTTCAATGCAACCTACGGGTCACATCACTATGGTACACACTCTTACAACCAATACAACATTTATGTGTCTCTATGTGAGACAATCAGAACTGACTCTCTCGCCTCATAATCGTCCATTAAGTGGAATAATCCACTTGACAATTTTCACGATCACGTTTCCCTACAGGGAAAATACAATATCCACCACAATATCGAACTTGTACCTATTCGACAATACGATCCAAGTTTCATAGCAACCCAGAATTTACATTTCGAGAGCGCTTGCAACAACAACTTCATTATCTCACCTCCGTGAACTCCAACTTTGCACTTGATCTCATACCGCACTTTGGTGCTACACGACCACCTTACGTAAGAAGTCTTACACTTCACTAGATCTAACACCACCGGGGCTTCCTCATACGACAGTAAAAACTCCCCCACTTAGAATTCAGCTCCATATTCCCACCGCCAAGATGACAACATCCCGCGGAATTGTCACTCCACGACACACATGTCCCTTCTCGTCGTTGGTCATAAACATCAATTCACCATGAATTCCCTTCAGGCTCTCTGAGCCAACATACTTGTTTACATGAAATGTCGTACATGCGACGACATTGCACCTTCATACTACAATCTCAATTAGCAACCTTCTTTCGTTCGCAAAGCAAACTCCACCAAAATCCCACATACGCCTCTATGACTAGGCATATTCCATTCCGCTTAATCAGTCGTGCATCTTAGTCGAGATCACCCGACCTTCCATGTAACGAACCCTTATCAACAATTGCTCACTCTCATGGAGAAGAGTGACCAATCCGACACAATAATTGCATCGATCACAATATTGACGCTTCATCATAACCTTTGGACTAACCATTCATGAAATCCATCACCGGCTCACCGGTCATCTTCACCTATCTATCACTTAAAAGTAACAAGATGCGCTCATCCATCACTTCATAAGAAGTATTTACCGCAATGTTCTTAAACTTCGACTTCCGCAACCGTCGAATTACTATCACCCGTCGATCACTATTACAATCTCCGCTGCTTCCAAGGGTATTTCACCGGCACCCTAAGCACAAAGTGATCACACCATAACCAGAGTTGAACATTACACTAGCAGGTATAAGAAGGCACCTGACACCGTGTCATGCAAACTCCCTCCACAATTTGCAGAATCTTAAAAACTCGGTCTTTGGGTTCCATACACCTGATGTCACATACCTCTCCATAATAATGACCTAAAGTCATACCTTCCCAAAAAACCTTACGGTTTATTGTCTTATCAAAAGTTTCTACCGATCACACACTACCCGCAATTTCCACTAGGCCAAACAATATAGCCAAATGAAAACTTCTGTCTAACGCTAAGAGGTGCTTGGAAACACCAACTCTTACACCCTTTCGCACATCGACACATCCACTACAACAGGGATATTCCATTAGGAATGTTACCCTATAACCCATCACACTAACGCAGCCATTATCATACGGATCTCACTCCCATGAGTTTAATGACCCGAAGACTCCTCGATTCACAAATTCCAAGACGACTCATAACTAGAATCCTTACGCGATTCTCTAACCACACACTCTACGGAGTGTAACCCCAATTCTACCATCATTAGACTTGTTACGTCCCATTACGGGATTTAAGTCCTCGTCGCACACACATACACACTAATCGGTTATCCTAGTTACGATGAGTAACTTTAACCAATGAAAATCTCAATAGTGCACCCACTACCTAGGGTGACTAAGTACGCGTCGAACTTGTGAGTTTACTCACTCACTTAACTAACCAAAACCACCATAACACTTCCCGACTAACAATGAACCCGATGTGTCTACAAGCACATCATCCGAGACAACTATATCCTAGGAATCAATAAACGATTCCTAATTCATCCCGAATCTACCCCAACCATGCCACGTTTCCTCCGTTCGGTACTCGTTATGTCATGCTTGATGTCAAGATACACTTTCATAATAATGGTGATCGGTCACTATTACAAATGCGTACCTTACCATTTTCACATGGTCACGCAAAGTACTTTACTCGGACTGACGCAAGATTCACACCAAATAACACGCGATAACTCCTAGTACCCGAATGACCAAAGTCCTTACCATGAACTTGATCACTCAAAGCCACCAAACATTCGAATATCTCCAATAGATTCATCCCTAGGACACCGCACCAAATAGATACCTGTATATATATACACCTATATACAATATAATAATAAATGTACACAAGTACACTGCAACAACAAGTCAACCTACATCCTAGGTGACTATCTCTAAAACAATGTCCAGGTTCACCTACCTACATTAGGCACCTTCTAATCCCAGTCTGATTCGTATTCCTACAAGTCCCGCATATAATGCATAAACGTTAATAAGTCTAAGACTAGGCACCTATTTCAAGGTCACCTAATTCCCTTAGACTATGCTCTGATACCACTTGTAATGACCCAACTTCATTTTACCAAAAACACGACTTAAATTTTTTTTTTTTTACAAAGCAGGGGTGCGCGGCGCGCAGCCCCTTATGTGCGCGGCGCGCACAAGGCCTGACAGCCTATGTCCGGATTTTCCAAATTTTGATTAAAGATCACCCACTTCCCGACACTTTTAGGCGAAACGCTTTTCACAAGATATAATATTAGATAAAACTAATATGTTCCAATAATAAAACGAGTTTTATGACACCGGGCCCGCATCGGCCGTTTTACAACTTTCGCACAAAATTCAAGTTTCAATCCCAATTTACATTTAGACGAGTTAGGACTCTATAACCCAACCCGATACCAAGAGCATAATCCCGGGGACTACCAAATCCCCAATCCGCGTCCGCATATCCAAAAGCTACTCCATCGAGCCCAAGCGCTCCTACGCAACTAGTCTAACAACTAGCTAGCTTCATAACACAATACCTGAAAAAGGTAAACAATGAAAGGGTAAGCTAACGCTTAGTGAATGCAATAGTTATACATATACACATATAACCTACTTACTTGCAATCACTTACACAAATACCTCATACACGCTAGCATTTTAAATTAGCATACCATTTCAACGTACAATGCTAAATCCACGATATCACAAGCTAGCACAAACGATAACATATAACACGAACAATATAATATGCTATACTACAACACATAACCATGGTTAACCAATCGTACAAGGGAATGATGCTCGTAAGAGACCATCGGAGTTCATAACATCCATTAGTGTACTTAACACCACGTATCACTAACCCTCGGGTGGTGCCTTAACACTGCGACTAACCCACCCTCTTTGACAATGTGGTGTCTTAACACCGCGACTAACCCACATGCCATTACATCTCGGAGTGGTGTCTTAACACCGCGACTAACCCACTCGTTACATATTATGTGGTGTCTTAACATCGCGACTACCCCACATTTCATTAATTACCGGAGTGGTGTATTAACACCGCGACTAACCCACTCGTTACGTATTATGTGGTGTCTTAACACCGCGACTACCCCACATTTCACGCCACACAAATAAATACATTATATACATACATGCATAATTATTCCACTCACCTCGAAATGCCCACACAAGTCATGTATGTAAATCTTCTCCAAACGCAACCAAACAAACCTTTACCTATAATACACATATAGGTACAAATACACATAAATAACAATTCTCTAAAAGAGAACTCAACACTCACATCCCATAGTTGAGGGATCTCACCTTGCTCGTTTGACCCCGCCCATTTATCTCCTAATGAGCTCAACCCAATTGCCACTACGGGTGGTAATTCTGACCCATCAAACAAGTACAATTTTACCTAAATTATACTTGTCACCATTTAAATCATCCTAGGTCTTAACACTAAATTACTACTCAAGTAGTAATCATTCCAAACGCCATTTAACACTTAACAAAAGTGCTTATCATCTAATTAATCCAAAATTAGTGTCATTACCAAATTTGACCCAATTCAATTCACCCATTTGACATAAGTCCCAAAAACATCCTTAATCACTAACGGCTAGTGATTAAATTTCCAAAACACCATTTAACGCATGAACCAAGCATTTACATACTTGATTCTTCAAATCTTGACTCAAAACTTAGTTTGACATCAAATCAAGGTTAACACCCATCTAGACTAGCAAACTTGTTCTTTAAGAACATCAAAACACTAACACATTATAATCTAGTGATTTAACACCTAAACCATGACGAATACTTCCAAATTCGTCATCAAACCCTAAACCTACAATAATCGGGTTTACTTACACTAGCAATACAACAAAACCCCCAATTTCATGAGAAATGGGGTTTAGAACCCCAACAAACTCAAAACCTAAACATGAACAAGAACGTTACAATTAAATTCGGAGTTAGAGCTTACCACCAAAACCAAAACGTAGCCAAGAAAGAGATGAACAACATTAACACTTGAGCTTTCACCCGAAACAAGCTTCTTCTTCCCCAAATCAAGCTTCCTCTCTCTAGAAGTGGGTTTCTCTCTCTAAGATGAGAAGAGAGTGTTTGAGTGGAAGAGGATGAGGTGGTATGAAGATAAGATAAGCTTGGAACCAGTTTTGTGGCCAAAAACCCGGCTACTCTATGAAATTACCCTTTTGCCCTTCATTAAACACATTTAACAGAAACAGCAAACTGTCACCAGCTGTAGTACGTGGTGCGCACCCATACCCGTGCGCGGCGCGCATGATGGTTAAAGCAGCCTATCAGCTTTTAAATTTACACCATGCTTCACACACTTTATGTACATCGTTTACTCTAGATACAATAAATATTTGGGTCTTACATTAGGCTTATGAACTCATGTCGTCTTACATGTGATTAAGCACTTATCTCCTTTGTGTCATCATCAAAGCAAAGTGATTAACTTTTGAATATTATAATTGGATTCTTAACCAACATTCTCCCCCTTTTTGATGATGAAAAACATATGGGTAAGTGTTTAGTTATGTAAGACGACATAAGTGTTAACATCACTTACCATACACTTTCTCCCTCTTTTGTCGAAGAAAAAAGGTTAGCTTCCCCTGGAACTAAGCGCGCCCTAGAGTAATGCTCCTCCTTGAATCTTACATAGCGGTAGATGATATAGCTCCCCCTTGAAATGTGCAATATAAGACTCATAGAAAAGAGGATTAGTTCACACATAAGTCATAATATCAAGTACAGAGTGATATGAACTCAACGAGCTGAATAAACCTTCAATCAAGGGTTAGTACACACACATAATAATATATAGCAAGCATAAGAGTCATTGTGTGTCATAGATAACTAAGAAAGTGGAGTGAGAACTTTGACCAATATATGTGATCGTTAGAGATCATGTAGGATCAAAAGTACGTATGAACCACCACATATCAGAGTTAATGAATAGTATAGCATGAATGTGCGATATAACATGTAGTGAGCATAAGCCTTAGTGTATCATGCAACATTATCATCAAGTACCAACATTACTCCACTAGTTCTACCAATTTCAGGCATGTATAGAAGCAAGTAGGTTTAAACAAGCATGTAGAACCATATAGCATAGCAAGGTATACATATTGCACATAGCACAATGTGGAAACATAAGTGAGAGTAGCATGCAAAAGATAATATACATGAGATCAATTGTCAAGTAAATAATCATGCATAACAATCATATCTATAAGCCTAGATGCTAGAGCATGTATGAAAGAAAGTAGGTTCAAACAAGTATGTTAAAACACAAGCATAACATAGCATGGCAAACAAGTAAGAATAGCACACGTAATCATATCATGTAACACTATAAATACTATCATAGTAGTTTCAAACAAGAATGTAAGGACACAAGCATGGCATACATATGGAACATATCATAAGCATATCATGTCAAACATATTGCATATAATATAAGCATAACATGTTGAATACATATTTCAAGAACACAGTAAGAGTAACATGCTGAAGCTAATATACGTAATCATGCCTAACGAACTAATTTATATATATATATAAGCTTAAAACATGCATGAGGCACATCTATTTAACATTATGAGCATACTAATTGAAGCATGTCAAGTAATAGTGATCAATAAGGCAAATATGATAAGTCGAAACGTTATCTACATGATGATTTATTATTATAAAATCACATATTAAGTTTCAGGTTATTCAGCTAAGAGCATATCTTTTTGTATACTTAGTGATGAACATATGTATAACCTAAACATTTAAATCATGTTAATATTTCACTTATACGTAATGATCAAAGCTAAATTGGTGTTCAAGTAATCACTTATTATGTTGACTAGTCCAATTTTAGCATGAGAATGCACATATATGAGTTTCGGAAAAAATTGTACCGTAATCGAGGAAAGTTTGTTTCTTCCATAAGCCGTGAATACGTGATCTTCCAATCGCAACATACTCGATTTTAGTAGTAGAGAGAGCTACATGTGTTTGTTCCATTGAGAGCCAAGTGGTTATGCATAAACCAACTAATGCACATACACCACTCTTCTAAATAGTAGCGATCAACCATCATCCGAATCACCAAGGCGCATGATATTCATGATGCATAGAGCCTTTTAGATTACTTTAAAGATCCTTTTAAGGCTCGAAAGATTGACATATTGGGACTTTCCTTTGCATTGGTGATGAGCATAACAGTGCGTTTTGAAGTCTCACATGCATTGTTAGAAGTATATGCATACATAGAACTCAAGAACAATTATAGTAAGCATATATCACATCAAAACAAGCAATCATGCATAATAAGCTCAATTAGAACTCACACTATAAGTAACAATCATGCATGGCAAGCAAGTAATCATGATAATCAGATAAAGGCATGTTCCATAATATGAATATGGATGAGCAAATACATAACCTAAATAACTAGATCAGATATGCATTTAACTTGCAAATTAATATCAAAATGTGATATACATTAAATCACTACTTATTTAGTTACCTTTTCAAATATAGCCACAGAGTGCACTTAAGATATATATTGTAACAAGTAATCACAGAATTCATGGCAAGTAAGCTAATATCAAATTACTTATCAGGAATTCAACAATTATGATCTAAGACAATTATCATCATGTCAACATATGTTATCTTGACTATGAATAATGCTAAGTAGTTAACATTTTCCATTTATCATAGTTAACAATTTGTAGTGTTCTATTAGATCATGAGCATAAAACATCCAAGCACAATTTTTCAACATGTTAATAAATCACAAGCATGTAAGCACATAAGCATGATGAAAAACATAATGCATGTTGTATGTAGAAAATATTAAGCACAATGCCCTCACAAATAAAATTCATTTAGCAAGTTAATGATTCTTAAGTGTGTAGGGTAACATCTTTCAAGGTGGTTTCAAGCAACATAGGTTCGAAAGAGATAACTCAAGTTGTCAATCATGAAGATCATATGAGCATGTGAGTATGACAAGTAGATTTGCACATATACGAACACATAAGCATACAAATATGGCATGTAGATGTTGCAAACACACTTATACAAGCAATGAACACATATATGACACATATAAGAGACACATATAAGAGATAAAGATTATGCAGTTTACACCTAGTGTATAATGAGCGGAATCCTAGAGTTAAGCCTAGAGTGTAAAGCATACCATAAAGAATTCAAGTTTCTCTATCAAATATATTTCAAACTTATCATCCATGAGTTCAAAGAACTTGTCTCAAGGAAAATGGTTAATTGAATAAATGACCAAGCTATGAACATCTATTTGCATAATTAGGATTTCATTCTAATACTTCTTAGCAAATAATGTATTGTAAACTTTTTACCATTTCTCATGCATGACCAAGTAAGAATGCCCCAAGTCTATCAAAACTTTCAAGGTGCAAAGATATAGCATTTTCATGTATGTTTCGACTATTCCTTAAGGCTACTCGAGCATCTATTTAGACCTAGTTAGGTTTTGATTTCTAAAGTGTACCCTAGAGACGTACTTACCTTTAGAGTCACACCTACACTTTTGAGTGATAATATAGCATTGATTTCTATAGGTGTGTCTAATGCCTTAGCGCTTATCTAAAAGGTTAGTGAAACTTTCCATTTTACTTGTTTGTTCTAGGTATTCGTTTGACACAAACCTAATCCTAGTTTAGAAATTAAGAACATTAATTATTCTTCAGGGTTTTCTAACCTCGAAGATCTACAATCATCCGTCCTAATATGTCTAAGTGTATTTTAGACATTTTAACAACTCTAGCAATTTATTCTTCAAGGTTTTCTAACCTCGAAGATCTACAATCATCCGTCCTAATATGTCTAAGTGTGTTTTAGACATTTTAGCTAAGAATTTTAATCAATGATTACTACTCTAGCAATTTATACAAGAATAATATCTTTTAAGTGTTAGCCTAGAATGAGTTCTATCATCACAAATATATCTCATTAAGTATAGATGATAGAAATCATATATAACCCATTTAGTAAGACTACAAAGTTGAACTTTGGAAATCTATACTATACCTAAAAAAAAGAGAACTTATACTACACACTTAAGATCTAATTTGTCTCCCATTGATGTCTCCTAAGATTAATTTGTTATGATTCTTTTTATGATCTTGTCATTTATCATTTCTTAGTTATCATCGTTTCTCAAATATTTACTTTGTTAAGGATGATCTTTTTAACACGTTAGCTCACTTAGTGATCATCATATATTACTTTTAGATAGATCTCTAATGATTAGTTTCATGGTCGTGTGATCTAATCTTTTATGCCATCAAATTGAAAAACATATGTTAACATGTTTTTATCTTTTCACCAATTTCACTTGTAAGCATATAAGACGTTCTACCTAATTGTGACATATTTTCTTAAATGAAATATGAATTTAACTAGCATGTTAAGATATTTTCATATTAAACACTTATAGAAATCAAATAGCACACTTTTAACACTATTTCATTTGTAATTGAAGTTACCTCCACGGATGATTATTCCTCAAATATGTCCATCCAATATTACGTCACCATCATCATGTTCTTTGTGCTTGGTGTGACATATTTATCATGGACATGTGTTTTGAGTACTTGTGATTACATCATCTTCCATCACACTTGTTAACAAACCTACAACTTATTAGAGATACAAAATAGGGTACCCAATGTTGTTGGGTCTGAGATTGTTAGCATCAAATATTCTCACGATAACTCATCTTTGTACCTTTCTCAAAGAGTAGACTATTGTTCTTTTAGACATGCTTATATTTTAAATTTTGATAAACTAATTTCATGTCTTGATTGAAAATTATTGATCTTGTACGCTTATAGTTGTTTGAAAGTCACTAACACTTACAGGTTGAAAACTTGACCTTTTAAACGAGTGTCGTTTAATGACGATAATTAGCTTCACATTAGCAAATGTTTAAATATTACCGATAAACAATGTAAAACTAATATTGTAATCATTTTAAAACGATTCAAAGAGTGTCAAACCACGGCCGATCTTAAAATTGTGAAAGCACATTTTGATCAGAGCCTATGTGGTCGATCCACGGTCGACCGTAGGTTCGACGGCCTACATGTTTGGCACTATGTTGAGTTTTATAAAGTGTGTTTTTCAAACACTTGTGATAGGTTTACTCGAGGTGTCTTTTATTTGGTATCTTTAAAAATCACTTTTACTATATCACCACTTTTTGTCATTTTTGAAGAAATGTAATTCTTTTTCTTGTTCAAAATAGTCATAAGTGAGTGATTCTAGTTTCAAATTATTATTACCCATAAGTAACCTTTTGTTTGACTATATGGGTTTCGAGAATGCTTATTAAGATGCTTAAAGTCTAATCTTAGATATTATGTCTATCACTTAAAGTTCTAAGATGTGTGATAACCTACATATTCTAGCATGTAAGATTCATTAATCAAGCATACATCAAGTAATCACCCATGTCATTTTTCATGCAAGGATTTAAAGTACAAGTAATTTCAATTATCACATACATTGCATTGACCTAAGTTTCATGGCAAGTTTCAAGGTGCTTCTATTGTGTATACTATAGTTGTGATTTTGACCCAACCTCACATTTTTCTTTACATACTTTATTTTTTCAAAAATTAACTTGGTTTAAAAAAAATGTTTCTTTGTTCAAGCTTTTCTTTTCAATCATAGTTTTGTCAATTTACACAACATTTAGAGGACACAAATATTAAATAGACAAAAAACAAGTAAGCTTACCTCACTATGTGAATGGTGGTGTTTTTCCACAATGTAATGGATGTAAGTTTGAGCATTCAGGTTCGATCCTTGACTCCTCATCACATGAGTCTCTTGAAGTTGCTTCTCATATGAAAATTTGTCATCATGATTCAAGACTAACTCATCCAAAATCTCCTTTGCGTTCTTCAAACAAGTAGAGCTTATTTCCAAGATCTTTGACTCGGGTTTTTGCACAAAATAGTTTTAGACATGACAAAAACGTTTTTTGAGCAAAGATTAGAGCAACCGCTCTGATACCAATTGTAAGTAACTAGAGGGGGGTGAATAATTACTTAATGGTTTTTTAAAACTTTTTCGAAATCTTTAGCTATTAAAAGATAAGTTTTAACTGCAGAAGCGTTCGTGTTTGTTAATGCAAGTATATAAAGAATGTAAGTGCACAAACACGGGGATTTATAGTGGTTCGGGAGGATGTTAACTAATCCTCCTTAATCCACTCCCCAATTCTAAGAATTGAGACTTTTCTTCACTATGATACCCCAAACCCGATGGAGTGTCTGGATACAACACTAGCTCCTCGATAAGCCGCTACTTATGAACCCTTACGTCCCTTGAAAGAATTCACAAATACCAAATGCTCTTACCACAAGATCCTAATGCTCTAGCCTAATGAAATCACAACTACCTTGTAGATCCCTTTAAGAAGATAGCTCACAAGTAAACTTATATCTAAGCTTACAATCACTCATAGTTCTTCAATAGGTCACACCAACTTAATTCCCAATGGAATTGATCAACTTCCTAGATCCCTTTAAGGAAGTTGAATCATTAAGCAATATGGTGTTTCCAATCATAAGAACTATCTAACTTCCTTGACCCCCTAAGGAAGTGTCTTACAAAGTAAACTTAAAGATATAAATGATAAGTACAAAGTTTACATTTCAATTCTACTTAGTTAAGTAGAATCTCTCTTTCTCACTTCTAATCTCTTCCTAAATATGTGCTTGAGGCTTGAGAAATCAGTTGATATGTATTTGAAAGAATGTTGGCAAGAGGTGGTCTTTTAGTTTGGCAAAGAGGTGTATTTATATTCCAAGAAAAACTTGATAGACAAAAGTGCGGTTTAAGCACGGTCGACCTTGCGCCTGACTGTACAACTTCTGTCAGCATTTCAACATATCCGTTGGAGCTCCTTTTTCTTTGAATTTTTCGCTTCTTTACTCAATATAGAGCATTCAAAATATGCATAATACACCTAAAAAGTAACTCTATTACCACTTTGATCTTGGACATATGCATGGAGGTTGACATGTGCTAGCTAAAGAGGAAAGTCCAATGTCCTTGACAATTGTCATTGATTTTCTAAAAAGGTAAATGCAGATTTTTGTCCCTTGACAAAGCATTACCTTCCAAAACTTCATCAACCCTTCTTAATTGCTTGTCATTTTGTTAAATGAAAGTATCTTGCTCTTTGGAACATTGTTAAGTCTCAAATGAACTAGTTTGAATCTAGTTGAAACTTACTTGAAAATTATTACAACAATTTACTAGTTCATAATAATAACACATACATAAAAATTATACATAAGAGTCATGGGAGAGCATATCTTTTTTTGAAACTTTTAATGACCATCATTAGTATGTATTAAATGACATTTTTAATAAGATAAGAGTAAAACATTTTGATGTTTGATCTTATTTGAGCTTAAAATATCATAAATATGTCATTAGGAGTGATTAGTAAAAATTAACGTCTTTTGATTCAAAACTCTTTTGAAATCAAAGAAGGCAACCATTATAAGTATGTTTAAAAAGGTTTTGTAAATTATAGATGCCTCAAAGCGGTCTAACTTAAAGTAAAAAATGGTGCAGCCGTGAGGTTGCAGTAAAAACTCTTTTAAAAACTACGGTCGATCCACGGTCGGCCGTGAGGTTGACCGCAGATCAACAGTTTTAAAAAATGGTGCAGCCGTTGGTACATGGCATCCACGGTTAGGCTCACGGTCGACCGTGGTGCAGCCGCATAGTAGTTTTACCAAGTTAATTATTTATGTATTGGTCTTTTGCTAGAGGTAGTGTAGGCTTATGAACTCATGTCATCTTACATGTGATTAAGCACTTATCTCTTTTGTGTCATCATCAAAACAAAGTGATTAACTTTTGAATATTATAATTGGATTCTTAACCAACAGTATGTATTAGACTTATGTAAGGTGACTTGTTTTATACGTAATTTCACTTGCATTCTCAATAGTGTTCGCTATGTTTCATGTAGGACACACACAACATTTGTTAATAAGTTTTGGTCGTTTTGTGACCAAGTATTTCTACAACAGATCTGTATGATCTGCTCAATGTATTACCACCGATCATTGTTCTAATATATATATATATATATATATATATATATATATATATATATATATATATATATATATATATATATATATATATATATATATATATATAAATTAATTAATATTTTCGAAAAAAAATCTTTAAGTTTTTGAATTTTTGAATGGATAAGTACTCATGTATGATTAGTATGTGATTTATTTATTACTTATACTATTTAACCAATATATATATATATATATATATATATATATATATATATATATATATATATATATATATATATATATATATATATATATATATATATATATATATAGTCAAGGGTTCATTTGAGAACCAAGAAAATGTAGAGAACCTTAAGAACTCCTTTTGTCTATAAACACATATGGCTAATTAAGTAATTACATAATTAATTTTCTCTATTAATGATTAATTAAAAAAAATAACTCCATAATTAGTTCCACGATTTTTAAAACTGTGTCAGTTACATTCCATTTTCATAGGTAATCTTGTTCAATCATTAGTAACATTCATTTATTTCACGATTGATATTTTGAAAATACTTACATATATTATCAATTTAATAATCATAATCATTTTTTCACAATTGTTCATGATCTGGCAAGCATTTATGTTTGTTTTTGATGATTATCGTTATCTCTCCAATCTACATATCGATACTTATCTAATCGAGAAATTTAAAATGGATGTAAACAATGATCTTCTTCATTGGTTCTGGTCCTAACATTAAAATTGAATTTTTTCATCGGTTTCGGTCTTCATCATCTCGAACTCAAGCATCATAGAACAAATCAGTTGTCCCAATTATTTGATTTGCATTCAATCTGATACCCGTTAGTATTAGTTCTCTATATGTTATCAACTTACCCGAAAATCATATGTTAACTATTACTTCATTATTGAGTATAACACTAATCGTTATTGGAATGGAGTATAACACTAACCCGTGATCAATGATCATGTGTTAATTACTACTCCATCATGAATGGAGTATAACACTATAAGTTATTGAATTGGTGTTCACCATTTCTCATGCTAGTTCATATGTTCATAAGTTTTTCAAAGTTATTTGTTCATTTCTTATGTGAGGATCCCTTACGGAAAATCCGTTAGTGAAGTTGCTAATCTTGGAAATCCGTTGATTAAGTGTTAATTATGATAACAAATATTTATAGTATTACCAAACTTTTGATATGTATGTTAATATGTTTAATAGATTAAATGAACATTTGAAATAATGGATATTTGTTCAAATGAACTTTTGACCAATACATATCTGTTCAAATGAACAAATTTGAACACTTTTGAATAGATCAAATGTCCATTTGTTCAAATGAACAAATTTACACTTGTCCACGTCAGCATATGAATTGAAAAGAAAATAACAAGTCCCTTAACAACCTCATAATACCATACTACAAATTGTTCATTTTGCATATTTCACCCTCCTTCTAAATGGTTATTTAACACATGTTCATTTTTCAATATGTTGTTACCACGGTTGGATCAATGAACATTTGTTCAAATGAACATTTGGAAAAAAATTAACATTTGTTCAAATGAACATTTGAACAACGGATATTTGTTCAAATGAATAAATTTGAACACTTTTGAATAAATCAAATGTCCATTTGTTCAAATGAACAAATTTGCACTTGTCCATTTGAGCATGTGAATAAAAATAAAAAATAACACGAGTATACCATATGTTGTTAACATGGTTGAATTTTATATGAACACATGACCAAATGTACAATTGTTCACAAAAATGATGATTAATACGCATTTATTTGTTCACGAAGCAAACCCAATAATATATGTTCACACCGTTGATAATCTCTTTGCATATGAACGAATTAATATACACATGTTTAATTCGTAAAAATACGTGTTTATAGTTTGTTAATTAATCTAGTTATACTAGATATGTAAATATGTAATTTAATTTAGTTTAGGGATAATTTCAAACCCAGATGGTTGGGGAAACTGATCCCATGATTCTCGGTTACGAGTACTATATTTCACGAGACATGTTTTAAAATAGGGATTGAATTAATTGGACAATATTAACCTTCTGTGTTTATTTGTTGTATAACTGAACCAATATTTACAATTGTACCATTCATATTTATAACCGTTGATATTCATGATCTAAGGGTGGTGGTGAATGGTTCTTATGGTTCTTGATAATTATATGGTTCTCAAATGAACCTACCTCTATATATATATATATATATAATATTATGATTGAAAAGATGATTATGAAAATAATTCATGCTCTTAAATAAAGCATGCGCACAACACATGCGCATATCACATAGCATATTCACTCTCTACTGTTTCGGTATTTTCACCATCACAACTCAACTATCGTACTATAATACCAGTATTTAAGTATTAATATTAATGCAAATGGTACAAGTATACACTTCGTGGTGCTCACGGTAAAAGATGCTTCAAAAAGTCGAAATGAATGGCGAAGTCATGGATGGCGATAGAATACAAGGGAATGCCATTGGCGTCATGCACCACGAATTAATGGCATACTCCTATCTATAGACTATAGGAAACCTCTAAATCAAAATTATTATATAAGAATAATATTCTATAAACACTAAATACTAGTATACCTTAAAGCATAGGTGAAAGTGACGTTACCTATATTGGAAGTTTTCTGCATTTTTCTCTTTACTTTGATTCAAAAATGGACCCGACAGGTACATTGCTCGTCTGTTTCTTTAATCTTCACATGGTTTTTATTTTTGAGAGGTTTATTCGAAACAAATCTCTTGTCTACCTCATAACTGTCTACATCTTATTGAAAATTCTAAGCTTACATACATCTTACAAACAAGCATTTACAAAATGACATCATATTAAGCTACTTGTAACGCACATTATAGCCTTATTGTGCTCTCCGAGCACACCAGTACGCCTATAGTGCGACATGTTGGCTCGTTTTTCAGGCGTGTTGGATGGTAAGTTGGTGACACAGACTCCTTCACGAGCGTAATGAGTTTTTAAATATTATTTCCTCGATTCCTCGTTAGCATGTTTGTTGTGTTGTTTTTACTCTAAACATCAAATTAACAAGTTCATTTTAAATAATATATATCTCGTACCAAACCAAATAATTATATCTGAGTCTTTTACCTGGTTTACATACATAATCTTTTGGTAATTTGACATCTTTGTATTATTGGCAAAACTCATATCAGTCACTATTGTCATACGAGACTTAACACACAAGCACTTGATATGTTAAGTACCTTATATGATATATCGTTCACAAAACTCATATCATTCACAATTGTGCTAACTTTATTGGTCGTATCAAATCCGGATCGCGGATAGAATACGAGTGCAAATCACAATCACGTTAATGGTGAGCGATTTAAGTCCTTGAAAGCTCTCCAAGATAACGATGATTACCAGACCCAGAGTCAAACTGCAAATCCAGTCAAAGTTAAACTTGGTCAACCACTTTAAAGAGAGAGTTCTTCTATAGAGAGAGAAAGTTCTGCTCTGACAAAGTGATGTAATTTAATCTATCAATGAAGGCCAGGCGGCTTATTTATAGGCAAAAAGGTCAAATGTTCTTCTTCGAAGATGGACACGCGTCACACCCGGATTGGTGAGTCAACCTGTATTCTTCGGAAGTTGACTTTTATCCTTGAGGCTATCCGTTGTCCGCTATACGCTATATGTTTACTGAAATAACGTTTTTATGCTTTTATTCAGGTTTAAGGTGCTCGGTTTCCCTTTGGTTTGTGTTTTATCGCCGTATTTATTGTACGCTAACCGAATAGCGTATCATTATTTATAAACCCAAATTTACAGGGTTTAATGAATAAATATAAGTAAATTTAATTAATAATTTATTAACAATTAATAAACAATATGATATGAAAAATTTATGATGATGGGGACAGTGAATGGTGAGGGGAAAGCACAGCAAGTACCGACTGTGATTCCATGTGTTCATTATTGAAGGAAGTGGGACTTGCTATCAATTATCAATTATTTTGAATGAATAATGGTAAAAATTTGAAGAAAGAAAAAATAAAAAATCATTTTAAAAATTCATTCGTTATTACTTTATAAAAAGAAATAAATATATCTTTAATCTTATGTAATCAAAACCATAAAGATTATTGCTAGAATTATTGTTGTATTAGTAAAAAAGATTTCACATGACATGCTTTCGACACACTTACTTATAACTTCCGTTTTAAATGTACATAAAATGTAATTTAACACTCGAACGTGATTTATATTATATATGCAATCAATTACAGTATATAGTTTAATTCACTAGCTTCCATTACATGTAAATCATCACATTTAGAAATTATGAGTTTCAAGAGTACATAAAATTAAATTTTCTAAAATTTGATTAGTCTATGTGGATATGTGATGTTAAACAAGTCAATCTACTTGGGTATTTCATGGGCCTTGACCACTCCATGAGCCCAATTATCATATGTTTAAAACATTTATGACATGACAATCAAGAAAAATAAATACAAATTTTTAGGGATATAAACTAAGCCCATTTTTAAATGTGTTGCAACAATTCGCTTGTACAATTTTTATTTTCTACTTTTTTGCAAAAATACTCTCACAAATGGCAAGAGTCATCTCGTGACTTGCGAATAGATTTTGTGAATTGCGATTGCCAGATAAGCAATATTCAACACGCTAATCGCAGACCGCAAGCTGATTCTTAGGATTTGAGTCAACATCCTTATGCCGATAAGATTTTCATATATCATTAATGTTGTACTATTGTAGGTAAACGTATTGTTTTAAAAAATTGATAGGATTTAATTTGTTGATATATGGTTGATAAAAAAACAAACACATAACTCTATTAGAAGTTACCTTTTCTGCTGATAGCTTTTCCTGTAAACGTCGATTCAATTATAGCGCTTTTATACTTTCTTGTATAATGTTAGTCTTCTCGTCTTCTTCAACTATATTTTTGACTCCAAACACTTCCATTGTGTCTTTGATAAACTTGACTGCTACCTGCATCATGTTGACCACGACATTGGCCTCTACCAAAATAATTGCCCCTGTAATTTCCCTTTTGCATACTTGAACCGACTAGTGTTATATGTTAGCTGATCATATACATAGGCATGTATATACATATTTTAAGTGCAAAAGGCAATTCAAAAACAAGTGCAAGCAGAACCGCTGAAATAAGCAACAAATGCGGATTGCACTATAACATTGTGGAAGACCGCATAAATAGAGATTGCGAAGATGTCCCGCATAAACATTGCGGATTTGCTAAGTATGCGCAAACATTGGTTCCGCGAATATTCCAAACCTATAAATAGGGAGCTTGGCCTCTCATTTTAGGTCGTTGATTATGTGCAATTGCTCTAGCCTTTTGTGATTCACTTGTGACTACGCCCAAGTATCAATCATAATCGAGCTAAGGTAATGCAATCAAGACCGGAACATGGTGATTGATCACTTGAATCTAAGTGAAAGACGATCATAAGGTCCCAAAAACATAATCAACACCACCATCCACCCCTTATTGCACTCAATTTCTAAATTAGATCTTAACATCTAATTTAGGATTGATCAATTGGCGACATCCGTGGGACATGAATTAAGTCCCACGAATTAAAATTGAATTCGATAAATTTATTTCGTGTAATCGAATGATTTAATTCGGAATTCAATTGTAATTGTGTTCTTGTTTAATGAATTGCAAGTTTTTACGCCTGATTAAAGACATTAATTTCAAATGACAACGCATAATAAAAAGAAGAACAATAACACATCAGACGTCTGTTATTTTAGAAATTCGGCGTCATTCGACTTTCAAACATGTCCTGAGATTAGCAAGCACACGAAAGATTTGCTCGCTAAGTCATCAGAAAGCATCGCCTCTAATGAAGGAAGACATCTAAACGCTGCGGCTGAAAAAACGATTGCCGATCGACGCAATATTCAGCAAACTGCAATTAATCGCGAGGAAATACCGTGAAAGCTAATTCTGCAAATTCCCAAGGGAATGCAGATAAAAATCTAGTGAACGAGAGTACTGCAAACGATGTTAACAAAAATGCAGAAAAAGATGCAACAGCAAAAACCGAAAAACGCGTGATAATGCCCTTAGAGGCAAGGCAGTTGCTTCAAGATAAGGGCCTTGATCTTCATATTCCACAAAACTACAAATGGCTACTTAACGATACTCTGCCGAATACGCAACAATTGATTATAAATCATAGCAATGATTCAAATGATGATACGCAAGAACGCACTACGTTCGGGTCACCTGTGCTAATATTGAAGAAAGCGAAACATTCAAAAGTGCAGCGCCGACTTTCTGCTAATTCAGAAAGTGGTTCTGAAATTATGGAAGTCACAAGAGTTAAGTGCAAAGGGCCTGGAACACCAATTTCACGCTATATGGAAGAAGGCGAAACTTCGCAAGCTGCAAAAAAAGAAAGCGCACAATTGTTTCTTGCGGATATATTTTGAAAAATTGTGCCAAAAGATATGCAGCATAAGTTTGATCAGCCCGATGTCATCCAAAAGATGATCGAGAAGTATTGCGCAGGAAGCAAAGAAATGCGCACAAAAATAGCAACTGAAATTACTTCGGTGACTGACAAGTTTGTTTCGCATATTTATGATTATCTAATAACGACGCCGCCAATTGTGCCTGCAACATTGGGCGTGTACTCAGGCTTAACCGATCCACTAGATTTTTTACAGTGGTTTGAAAGAGTTGTGAGTACATACAATTGGGACGAGCGAGTCGCGTGTCGTGTTTTTCCCATGATCCTGCAAGGGCTTGCGAGAGAGTGGTTTCACAATTCAAATGCGCAAAGCATTGCCGATTTTATTGATCTCCGCGAAAAATTCCTCCTGCAATTTCAAAACCTATTTTCGCAAAAGAAAACGCACATTGAGTGTCATGATATAAAGGAAGGTTTTAAAGAAACGCTTGGTGGTTTGCTAATGCACTATGTTTATTGTAGTGACCTGAACTTTTCCATGTTTATATATATTAATTGAGATTTATATTTACATGATTAAATGTTTCCAACATGTTAAGCAATCAAACTTGTTAAGACTTGATTAATTGAAATATGTTTCATATAGACAATTGACCACCCAAGTTGACCGGTGATTCACGAACGTTAAAACTTGTAAAAACTATATGATGACATATATATGGATATATATATAGTTAACATGATACTATGATAAGTAAACATATAATTAAGTATATTAACAATGAACTACATATGTAAAAACAAGACTACTAACTTAATGATTTTTAAACGAGACATATATGTAACGATTATCGTTGTAAAGACATTTAATGTATATATATATCATATTAAGAAATATTCATACATGATAATATCATGATAATATAATAATTTAAAATCTCATTTGATATTATAAACATTGGGTTAACAACATTTAACAAGATCGTTAACCTAAAGGTTTCAAAACAACACTTACATGTAACGACTAACGATGACTTAACGACTCAGTTAAAATGTATATACATGTAGTGTTTTAATATGTATTTATACACTTTTGAAAGACTTCAATACACTTATCAAAATACTTCTACTTAACAAAAATGCTTACAATTACATCCTCGTTCAGTTTCATCAACAATTCTACTCGTATGCACCCGTATTCGTACTCGTACAATACACAGCTTTTAGATGTATGTACTATTGGTATATACACTCCAATGATCAGCTCTTAGCAGCCCATGTGAGTCACCTAACACATGTGGGAACCATCATTTGGCAACTAGCATGAAATATCTCATAAAATTACAAAAATATGAGTAATCATTCATGACTTATTTACATGAAAACAAAATTACATATCCTTTATATCTAATCCATACACCAACGACCAAAAACACCTACAAACACTTTCATTCTTCAATTTTCTTCATCTAATTGATCTCTCTCAAGTTCTATCTTCAAGTTCTAAGTGTTCTTCATAAATTCTACAAGTTCTAGTTACATAAAATCAAGAATACTTTCAAGTTTGCTAGCTCACTTCCAATCTTGTATGGTGATCATTCAACCTCAAGAAATCTTTGTTTTTTACAGTAGGTTATCATTCTAATACAAGGTAATAATCATATTCAAACTTTGGTTCAATTTCTATAACTATAACAATCTTATTTCAAGTGATGATCTTACTTGAACTTGTTTTCGTGTCATGATTCTGCTTCAAGAACTTCGAGCCATCCAAGGATCCGTTGAAGCTAGATCCATTTTTCTCTTTTCCAATAGGTTTATCCAAGGAACTTAAGGTAGTAATGATGTTCATAACATCATTCGATTCATACATATAAAGCTATCTTATTCGAAGGTTTAAACTTGTAATCACTAGAACATAGTTTAGTTAATTCTAAACTTGTTCGCAAACAAAAGTTAATCCTTCTAACTTGACTTTTAAAATCAACTAAATACATGTTCTATATCTATATGATATGCTAACTTAATGATTTAAAACCTGGAAACACGAAAAACACCGTAAAACCGGATTTACGCCGTCGTAGTAACACCGCGGGCTGTTTTGGGTTAGTTAATTAAAAACTATGATAAACTTTGATTTAAAAGTTGTTATTCTGAGAAAATTATTTTTATTATGAACATGAAACTATATCCAAAAATTATGGTTAAACTCAAAGTGGAAGTATGTTTTCTAAAATGGTCATCTAGACGTCGTTCTTTCGACTGAAATGACTACCTTTACAAAAACAACTTGTAACTTATTTTTCCGACTATAAAACTATACTTTTTCTGTTTAGATTCATAAAATAGAGTTCAATATGAAACCATAGCAATTTGATTCACTCAAAACGAATTTAAAATGAAGAAGTTATGGGTAAAACAAGATTGGATAATTTTTCTCATTTTAGCTACGTGAAAATTGGTAACAAATCTATTCCAACCATAACTTAATCAACTTGTATTGTATATTATGTAATCTTGAGATACCATAGACACGTATACAATGTTTCGACCTATCATGTCGACACATCTATATATATTTCGGAACAACCATAGACACTCTATATGTGAATGTTGGAGTTAGCTATACAGGGTTGAGGTTGATTCCAAAATATATATAGTTTGAGTTGTGATCAATACTGAGATACGTATACACTGGGTAGTGGATTGATTCAAGATAATATTTATCGATTTATTTCTGTACATCTAACTGTGGACAACTAGTTGTAGGTTACTAACGAGGACAGCTGACTTAATAAACTTAAAACATCAAAATATATTAAAAGGGTTGTAAATATATTTTGAACATACTTTGATATATATGTATATATTGTTATAGGTTCGTGAATTAACCAGTGGCCAAGTCTTACTTCCCGACGAAGTAAAAATCTGTGAAAGTGAGTTATAGTCCCACTTTTAAAATCTAATATTTTTGGGATGAGAATACATGCAGGTTTTATAAATGATTTACAAAATAGACACAAGTACGTGAAACTACATTCTATGGTTGAATTATCGAAATCGAATATGCCCCTTTTTATTAAGTCTGGTAATCTAAGAATTAGGGAACAGACACCCTAATTGACGCGAATCCTAAAGATAGATCTATTGGGCCTAACAAACCCCATCCAAAGTACCGGATGCTTTAGTACTTCGAAATTTATATCATATCCGAAGGGTGTCCCAGAATGATGGAGATATTCTTATATATGCATCTTGTTAATGTCGGTTACCAGGTGTTCACCATATGAATGATTTTTATCTCTATGTATGGGATGTGTATTGAAATATGAAATCTTTTGGTCTATTATTATGATTTGATATATATAGGTTAAACCTATAACTCACCAATATTTTTGTTGACGTTTTAAGCATGTTTATTCTCAGGTGATTATTAAGAGCTTCCGCTATCGCATACTTAAATAAGGACGAGATTTGGAGTCCATGCTTGTATGATATTGTGTAAAAACTGCATTCAAGAAACTTATTTTGTTGTAACATATTTGTATTGTAAACCATTATGTAATGGTCGTGTGTAAACATGATATTTTAGATTATCATTATTTGATAATCTACGTAAAGCTTTTTAAACCTTTATTGATGAAATAAAGGTTATGGTTTGTTTTAAAATGAATGCAGTCTTTGAAAAACGTCTCATATAGAGGTCAAAACCTCGCAACAAAATCAATTAATATGGAACGTTTTTAATCAATAAGAACGGGACATTTCAGTTGGTATCAGAGCGTTGGTGTTAGAGAACCAGAATTTTGCATTAGTGTGTCTTATCGAGTTTGTTAGGATGCATTAGTGAGTCTGGACTTCGACCGTGTTTACTAGAAAAATGATTGCTTAACAAATTTTGTTGGAAACTATATATTTTTAACATGGGAATATTATGTGATATATTAATCTCTTAACGCGTTTGATATTATGTGATAGATGTCTACCTCTAGAACAAGTCCCATTGACTCACCTAATAATAATGAAGAGTCAAATGTAAATTGAAATGATTCGTGGACTGATTCACAAGTTCCCGAAGAGGAACCGGAAGAAGAGTCGGAACCGGAAGAAGAATCGGAACCGGAAGAAGAATCGGAACCGGATGAAGAAATAGAACCGGTGGGGGAAATAATAAAACGGTTAAGAAAAAGAAAATCCTCAACCAACCGACCAAGGTTAATTATGGTCAATGGTGTTTCCTCCAAGGAAGCAAAATATTGGGAGGATTACCAATTCTCCGATGAATCGGATTCCGACGAGAATTCCGATGATGTTATAGAAATTACCCCAACTGAATTTAAAAAAGCAAAAGAAAATAATAAGGGAAAGGGCATAAAAATAGAGAAATCTAATTCCAACCCCGATGAACTTTATATGTATCGTCAACCCCCGAAGTCCTTAAGTTGTAACAATGACCCGGGAACCTCTAAACCACCAGGTTTTTCTAAACCAATGTGGAAAACGACGGCTCGTATTAGGGGAACATCATATATCCCTAGAAACTTGGCAAAACGAACCAAAACTGAAGAAGAAGAAACAAGCGAGTCGGAATAAGATAGTTGTATTCGTGTGGTGTAATATATGTAATATAGTGTGCTTATGCTTTATGATATATGTAAAAATTGCTTGTATTAATAAGTATTTTTTTTTATGAATCTAACTCTTGTCTATTTTACAGTATAAAAACACAAAATGGATAGACAACCCAATATTTTAAGAGACCTACCCGGAGACATGATTGATGAAATCTTGTCTAGAGTCGGTCAGAATTCTTCGGCACAACTATTTAAGGCGAGATCAGTTTGTAAGACATTCGAAGAACGTTCCAAGAATGCCTTGGTTTATAAAAGGCTTTCGTTCGAAAGATGGGGGATATCACATTGGGAAATCCATAAGTTACGATGTGTTTACTTTGACGCATATATTGCGGGGAACCCAAATGCTATTTTACGCAATGGGTTAAGAAATTATTTTGACTCAATATATCCGAATATTGGACTTCGTGATTTAGAAAAAGCGACTAACATGCAACATAAAGAAGCATGTTATGCTTACGGATTAGTAATATTCGCTTCAAACCAAAGTGAGAACAAGAACATCGGGCTACAACTATTAAACAAAACGTTCCCACAAGTGACGGAGTCGGTAATTGGGGTAAGAAATGAGGTTTTTAGATTGTTACGGGACTGTTGGACATTACATAACCCTCGTCCCTTTGACGACGTTACAACACGCTGTCTTATCAACGGCCATAACGGTTATGTTCCACAAGACCAAGGATGGGAAGTAATCCTAGTAAAACCAGAATGCATGACTTGTTTCTGGACGTATGAATTACGTGTCTTTATTGCCTTTGCTGAACGACTTGTGTACTAGCTAGAATTATCTTCACAACCATCTTGTATCAAATTTATTGTGTGCTATATTTCATGCTATATGTAAAATAAGCGGTATTGTAAGTTTGTAAAATATTGTGTAAAAGTTTGAACACGAAATATTATTATAATCAGTTTTTCATATAGAATTGTAGTAGTTGAATTGTATATTAGCTACTAAGTATGAATTTAACGGGTAGGTACTACCCGAATTTAAACTTATAAAATGCTAATATGAAGAAAAAGCTTTTATAAATGAGTTCATATTATGCTACGAAATACTATTAACTACTCTTAATATTCTGTATGATTAACTTGTTCCATTTGACTATTTTGAAGGAAATGGCACCGACTACTCGACACACCGTGAATATGAATGAAGAGGAATTCCGTACTTTTCTAGCTTCAAACATAGCTGCAGTACAGGCTGCGCTACATACCAACAATAACCTTGGATCTAGCAGTACAGGAAATCGTGTAGGATGCACCTACAAAGAATTCACTGCCTGCAAACCTTTGGAATTTGATGGAACTGAAGGACCGATCGGATTGAAACGGTGGACCGAGAAGGTCGAATCGGTGTTTGCCATAAGTAAGTGTACTGAAGAGGAAAAAGTGAAGTACGCTACGCATACCTTCACAGGTTCTGCGTTAACATGGTGGAATACCTATCTAGAGCAAGTGGGACAAGACGATGCGTACGCACTACCGTGGTCAGCATTCAAGCACTTGATGAACGAGAAGTACCGTCCCAGAACCGAGGTCAATAAGCTCAAGACAGAACTTAGAGGGTTACGAACCCAAGGATTTGATATTACCACATACGAAAGACGATTCACAGAATTGTGCCTATTGTGTCCGGGAGCATTCGAAGATGAGGAAGAGAAGATCGACGTGTTTGTGAAAGGATTACCGGAAAGAATCCAAGAAGATATAAGTTCACACGAGCCCGCCTCCATACAACAGGCATGTAGAATGGCTTACAAACTAGTGAACCAGATTGAAGAAAGAATTAAGAACAGACTGCTGAAGAGGCCAATGTGAAGCAAGTCAAAAGAAAGTGGGAGGAAAACGGTGATAAGAATCACGAATACAACAACAACAGCAATTACAACAATTATCCCAACAATCGCAACATCAATCGCAACTACAACAAACGGCCCAACAACAACAACAACAACAACAACAACAGCAACTACAACAATCATCCCAACAACAATAATAACCACAACAACAACAACAATCAGAAGCAGCTATGCCAAAGGTGTGAAAAGTATCACTCGGGGTTCTGCACCAAATTTTGCAACAAGTGTAAAAGAAATGGTCATAGCGCGGCGAAGTGTGAGGTCTACGGACCAGGGGTTAATAGAACGAAAGGAACAAATGGTGTCGGAACGAGTAATGGCGGAGCAAGTAGTGTCAGAGCAAGTTATGCCAATGTAGTTTGTTATAAATGTGGAAAACCGGGCCACATTATTAGAAATTGCCCGAACCAGGAGAACACGAATGGACAAGGCCGCGGAAGAGTTTTCAATATTAATGCGGCATAGGCACAAGAAGACCCGAAGCTTGTTACGGGTACGTTTCTTATTGACAATAAATCTGCTTACGTTTTATTTGATTCGGGTGCGGATAGAAGCTATATGAGTAGAGATTTTTGTGCTAAATTAAGTTGTCCATTGACACCTTTGGATAGTAAATTTTTACTCGAATTAGCAAATGGTAAATTAATTTCAGCAGATAATATATGTCGGAATCGAGAAATTAAACTGGTTAGCGAAACATTTAAGATTGATTTGATACCAGTAGAGTTAGGGAGTTTTGATGTGATAATCGGTATGGACTGGTTGAAAGAAGTGAAAGCAGAGATCGTTTGTTACAAAAATGCAATTCGCATTATACGAGAAAAAGGAAAACCCTTAATGGTGTACGGAGAAAAGGGCAACACGAAGCTACATCTTATTAGTAATTTGAAGGCACAAAAACTAATAAGAAAAGGTTGCTATGCCGTTCTAGCACACTTCGAGAAAGTACAAACTGAAGAAAAGAGCATCAATGATGTTCCCATTGCAAAAGAATTTCCTGATGTATTTCCAAAAGAATTACTGGGATTACCCCCACATCGATCCGTTGAATTTCAAATAGATTTTGTACCAGGAGCTGCACCAATAGCTCGTGCTCCTTACAGACTCGCACCCAACAAGATGAAAGAACTGCAAAGCCAATTACAAGAACTTTTAGAGCGTGGTTTCATTCGACCAAGCACATCACCGTGGGGAGCTCCTGTTTTGTTTGTCAAGAAGAAAGATGGTACATTCAGGTTGTGTATCGACTACCGAGAGTTGAACAAACTTACCATCAAGAACCGCTACCCACTACCGCGAATCGATGACTTATTTGATCAACTACAAGGCTCGTTTGTTTATTCAAAGATTGACTTACGTTCCAGGTATCATCAAATGCGGGTGAAAGAAGATGATATTCCAAAGACTGCTTTCAGAACACGTTACGGTCATTACGAGTTTATGGTCATGCCATTTGGTTTAACTAATGCACCAGCTGTGTTCATGGACCTTATGAATCGAGTGTGTGGACCATACCTTGACAAGTTTGTCATTGTTTTCATTGATGACATACTTATTTACTCAAAGAATGACCAAGAACATGGTGAACATTTAAGAAAGGTGTTAGAAGTATTGAGGAAGGAAGAATTGTACGCTAAGTTTTCAAAGTGTGCATTTTGGTTGGAAGAAGTTCAATTCCTCGGTCACATAGTGAACAAAGAAGGTATTAAGGTGGATCCGGCAAAGATAGAAACTGTTGAAAAGTGGAAAACCCCAAAAACTCCGAAACACATACGCCAGTTTTTAGGACTAGCTGGTTACTACAGAAGGTTCATCCAAGACTTTTCCAGAATAACAAAACCCTTAACTGCATTAACGCATAAATGGAAGAAATTTGAATGGAATGATGAACAAGAGAAAGCGTTTCAGTTATTGAAGAAAAAGCTAACTACGGCACCTATATTGTCATTGCCTGAAGGGAATGATGATTTTGTGATTTATTGTGATGCATCAAAGCAAGGTCTTGGTTGTGTATTAATGCAACGAACGAAGGTGATTGCTTATGCGTCTAGACAATTAAAGATTCACGAACAAAATTATACGACGCATGATTTGGAATTAGGCGCGGTTGTTTTTGCATTAAAGACTTGGAGGCACTACTTATATGGGGTCAAAAGTATTATATATATCGACCACAAAAGTCTTCAACACATATTTAATCAGAAACAACTGAATATGAGGCAGCGTATGTGATGACCCGGGAATTTCCGATCAAATTTAAACTTTAATCTTTATATGTTCCCGACACGATAAGCAAAAATCGGTAATGTTGAGTCTTGAATGTTTTGAAACTATATTCATGTAATCAAATACCTTTTGACCATGCCAAACGATTCACGAACAATTACGTGTAAATATATATATATATATATATATATATATATATATATATATATATATATATATATATATATATATATATATACATGTGTGCTTATTAGATTGACATATATTATAAAACATTGAACGGATTAGTTGATATGAATATAGGTTATGAGATCTATGTTATGAACTGGGAAAGGTTATTAAGGTACTGAATGGATAAAACTTTACGTAAACGTATTTGTTCGATGTAAGTTTATCGACGAGATTAAAAGATAATATCAAATGATTGAGTTATCAGATACATTGAATTATGATAATGAGTCTCTGTATGAGGTCCACTTTGAATTAGGAAACCCTTACTTTTAACGGTATTCGGAATATTTGGAAAAATGGTTACATGTAAGAACAAAAGTGTTATTATTAAGGATTAGACAGAAATTGGTGGAGGATTGAATATCCTAACATTTGATTGATCTATTTTCCATACGAACGAAAACGATTTGCGATATAAGAGAATCGGATTATTTGATTCATTAGATATTAAGAAAGTGTAAAGAAATTAAGCTAGACGTTGGCGCATATATGAAATTATATCAAATTAGGTTTGAAGTATAAACAGAACGTGTTAAAAGGATTTTCTAACGAATTTAAAATAAACTTAGAACTACTGTCAGTTGTGAAAAACTAAATATTATATTATCACATTAATATTTCCATTATACACGATACGTACGAGTTAATATTTTTAAATGAAAATATATATATATATTTTTCGAAGTGATAAATTTATAATACCAAGTTAGTCATAAAACGTTTTGATTTAAACTAATGTTATTAAAAATGTTTCGATAAATAACGAGACTATTAGTTATAAAAGGAAATGACCAAAATACTCAAAAGATTAAGTTACACTTTGAATGGGTTAGTTTTTAATTAATTTAAGTCTAGTTAATAATAAAGGTACATGTCACGAAACGTTTAATTTAAAATAAAATATTTTGATAAACAACGAGTCACTGATTTATAAAAGTAAATGACCACAACGCTCAATTTTATAAGTTACATTTTTTATAAGGTAATTTATTGATGAGTAAGTAAAATTTTTGATAAAGGTACACGTCGCGTAACGTAAAAGGCTAGTTTTCTAAACGTACGAAAGTGCGCCCGAAAAACTGAAAGTGGTACATGAGTCGTGAGACCACGACGGTGTCATTTTTGTAAAAATTATATTTTTACCATGAGCGTAAATATAATATAATATTTAATTAATTCTAAAGATTAAATATAATAAATATTAAATAATATATATAAATACATATAAAGTGTACGTGTGTAATGTTAAAAAAACGTGTGTCGGCAAGTAGTTTACATGGATACCAGCTGTGTTATAGTGTCATGTGAATGCATGAAGTAATAACATCATCCCTAATTGCTTATAAATGGAACGAATCGCGTTTTATATTTCATTCTTCACACTCGATCAATCACATAAATATATATATATATATATTTATTATTATTATTATTATTATTATTATTATTATTATTATTATTATTATTAATATTAAGATTATTAATCTTATTATTATTAGTATTAGTATAGTATTATTAGGAGTGATATTATTAGTATTATACATAAAATATTACGACGAGGTCATGAGCGGGTCATTTCAAGACAAGTTTTATGAGTAGGATAGGGCTAAGGAAATTATGAGTTATGGCTATGGAGGTGATGGGTATGGTTCATGGGTATGCCCGTGAGGTCAATTTAGTGTTTGTCATCTCCGTTGCGTCTACGTACCTTTCCTACAATATTGAACCTCAATATTGATACGTGAGCACTCATAACTTAACTTTTATTTATCAATAGTGTATCCCTGACTAGTGCTCGAGAAAATAAAATTATGCATGCTTGTATATTTGATATTGCCCCTAGATAGGTTATGTTGAATCTTAAAGGTTGTTATACTAGGGATGGGATAAGATATAAGATATGCATGTCGTTGGAAAGCTAGTGAGAAATTAAGAACTTTTCCTTTAGATGACAAAGGGATCTGATGGACGGATTAGAAGTTATAGCCAATTGAAATTTCGTAAAAATGATTATTATTATCGTCGTTAATATCGTTGATCTAATTTTTAATCTAATTGCCAATATTATTATTATTATAATTATTATTATTATTATTAAGAATTGTTATTTTTATAGTTATCATCGTTAAAGTTATAATTAGTATTATTATTATTATCACATAAAATAGTTATTAGTATATTCATTATTATAATATTCAATATTACTAGTATTATTAAAAGTACCGTTGGTATAAAAACTATCAGTTATTCAAAAATTATCAATTTAATAGAAATGTCATTGTTATTATAAAATATCATTATTATTATCATTTTGAATAAAAATTATTACTTTAAAGTTAATATTAAAAATATCGTAAATATTAAAGATATCATAATTAGAATTATCATTTTTCAATAACATCATTGTTAGTAAATATAAATATTGATTGTTATAATTACAAAACAATACGACTTTTAATTATTATTATCAATGCTATTTTATCAAATAAAATTATCTCAATAGAATCTATCACAATATTTTTATGATATTAAATGAACTTTATAAATTTTATTACTTAAGATATATAAAAGTATACTTTAATATAAAATTATATTTATTAATAAATGAATTATATTATTTACTCTATTAAATCTTTTAAATATTTTAAAAATATAAAACGACGATATTTAAATTATATAATAGTCATTTATAAACTTTTGAAAATTATTTTGAGTCAAACTAATTTTCGTCGATCTTTGCATATTAGACTCGAGTATTAGGATTGTGGTACACTATGACTTAACTTAATTTATTAGACAAATATTGACAAATACATAAATATATATAAATAATTTAGGTTCGGGAATCAGAGGCCAACCTTACACTTGTTCAATGGTGTTATATGTATTTTTACTACAAAATACAGTATGGTGAGTTTCATTTACCTTTTTACCCTTTACATTTTTGGGCTGAGAATACATGCGCAACTTTTATAACTGTTTTACGAAATTGACACAAGTACGTGAAACTACATTTTATGGTTGGATTATCGAAGTCGAATATGCCCCTTTTTATTAAGTCTGGTAATCTAAGAATTAGGGAACAGACACCCTAATTGACGCGAATCCTAAAGATAGATCTATCGGGCCCAACAAGCCCCATCCAAAGTACCGGATGTTTTAGTACTTCGAAATTTATATCATGTCCGAAGGAGGATCCCGGAATGATGGGGATATTCTTATATATGCATATTGTTAATGTCGGTTACCAGGTGTTCAATCCATATGAATGATATTTTTGTCTCTATGCATGGGACGTATGTTTATGAGAAATGGAAATCTGAAATCTTGTGGTCTATTAAAATGATGGAAACGATTGTTTAAGTTAAACTAATGAACTCACCAACCTTTTGGTTGACACTTGAAAGCATGTTTATTCTCAGGTTTGAAAGAGATCTTCCGCTGTGCATTAGCTCATTTTAAAGATATTACTTGGAGTCATTCATGACATATTTCAAAAGACGTTGCATTCGAGTCGTTGAAGTTCATTAAAGATTATTATTAAGTAAATGACAGATTAGGTCATTTATAGTTTGGATATTATGAAATGGTATGCATACATGTCAACTTTCGATGTAATGAAAGATTGTCTTTTAAAAATGAATGCAATGTTTGTAAAATGTATCATTTAGAGGTCAAGTACCTCGCGATGTAATCATATGTTATTGTATTCGTCCCTATGGATTGGGTCGGGTCGTCTCATGTGGTATCAGAGCGGTGGTCTTAGCGAACCAGGTCTTGCATTAGTGTGTCTGACTGATAGTTGTTAAGATGCATTAATGAGTCTGGACTTCGACCGTATCTGCATGTCAAAAGTTTTGCTTATCATTTTTAGTCGGAAATCATCTACTTATCATCCGTAGGAAATTACCGGCTTATCATTCCTAAGTCTAGACGCGTTTTCCTGCATTTATTACATAATAGTGTATAGACGAAATCTTATCTAGGCATATCTATTACTGTGAACTTTGACTAACATTTTTCAAAGATTCCTCCGTAATTTATGGGATTTTGGTAATATATATACATATGTAAATTATGTATTGAAGAATACCAAATCTAACTCATATAATCTAATCCATATCAAAAATTCATTCCCTTGATCATCTGAGATGGATCCCTCAACTAGTTCAAATTCCTCAGAGTACGACAGCTTTTCCGATATGGATTTCCATTCGAGCTCCGAAAACAGTGTGACCGGAATGGATCAACCAATCAGTCATCATCTATTCTGGATGAAATGGGGATGGGTTCGTAGCCTCCTCAATTATTGGAGACAAGAAGAAGGTGATCCTTTCCACCCACCAAATTGCCCTATTGGCGATGAACCTGAAGCACTTACCGGTGAACCTGTTCGTGAAACCATTTTCTCTCTCATTTCCAGAGTATCTCGTCACGATTATATCCTACATCAAATCCTAGATTTTATTTATCCGCTCGTCCCAACCGACAATCATCCCGGTGTACTAGCAGAAGTTAACGAACTTCGTGCACGCGTGACGGCTTTGGAGCTTATGGTGCAAGGATTACAAACACCATCAGCAGCACTGGCAGCATAATCAGTACCGCCAATAACATCAACATCGCAAACCTCAATACTCTAGACATCAGCAGCATCACCGGCATCAACGGTATCATCATCATTAACACCAACAGCACCATTACCATCATCAACAATCACATTCGCATCACACGCCTCAACATCATAATCTATACCTCGGATATCAACATCACACGCATCATAGATACCAAGGAGTACCAACAACAACAAACGATGAAGTATTGATTCATAACTTCATCTGAGGAATATTCTACGGTGATTATGTAATCTCTAAAGTCTTATAGATTATCTATTTCCACCCTAACCCTAAATCAGATGAGTGAACCAAAATGAGTCAAGGAAGAATCGAAACCCTAACAAGGATGGTGCGCGATTTACTTGTTATACAAGCATCACTGGCAATTACCGAAAGTATCATCAGCAGCAACAATCACCAGTATAGTCAGTAACGTCAGCATCGTCAGAATCAGCAACACCTATGACATCACAAATCCCATCAGTTCAAGAATCACTGTGGAAATCGTTACCAATCAACAACGAATATGTTGTATCAACGAGTTATATAGTATTAACTCATTCCTTCTGAAGAATTATTATATGTTTTATATATATGAATTCTGGAATTATAATAAATCTTTTTGTACTAAGCTATTAAGTATGAATTGAAAAAGAGTAGATACTACTCGTTTAAATTCATATTACTAATATCTTATGATGTACATCCTTCATTAACAACTTAATCATCGTTAACCACAATCTCTGTTTCAATCTAATGAACTCCGGTTCATAATAAATCAAGTGTATCATTCAATAACATGTTTGATTATACACTTTCATCTTCGATATACCCGAAATTTACGGGAAAACAATATTCGTATCTTGCGAAGTTAGCAAGAGTTCTATGAGCATCAGCATGATTCACTAAGGAAATACATATAAATATTAAAGCATTGATTACATTAGTGAAATACTCCGCAAAGATTATGTAATCTCTAATGTTTTAGAGAAAATTCATTTCTAATTCAATCCGAAAATCAAATGAGTTTAGTATGATATTAACTCATTGAATCTGTATTACATCTGAAGAAAATATACCCACATATATTTTCATAAAGGTTGTAATGAGAATTCTTGTTCAAAATATTATTTGTGAAATTTTTTTTTAACGGGTAGGTAATACCCGAGAGATATATAAAATCACAATTAATATGTTACATTCTTCAATTTTGATTCAATAATCATCAACTAAACCAATATATATTCTTCTATAGAAATCAAAATAACCATACTCATTCGAATCTAATTACATATTCTGATTTTGGGAATTTCAGAATTCAACTCGAGATACAACCAAAATCATCACTCTTAGATCTTTACATTTTTCAAAGCTATACTTTGACTTCAAAACTGTGATAGAACATCACTTTTAATCGTAACACACAAGATGGATATGAAAAATCATTTGGATATTGCCTATGACAATCTGCAATTAAATCCCTTCGAAATTCTAGAAGACACATCAAATAATAAACAATTGAGATGATGATCCAACCACACGTTATCCGAAGTTTTGTACCTGAAAAACTCTCGAAACCAAAGTCATAATCTAACATGTACCTGCATCGAATTCTTCTAGCAAAAACAACATTTCGATTCCTTTTCAAAGTAGCCAATTTTGTCACAGCTCCAGCAAGTCAACTTCGATTTTTCAGTCGGACCAGTCTTATTATAACCCTGTTAGATACGTTGCCCTTTCGTCATTATTACTGGGGAATCTTTCATATTCCACCCTATTACCACCAGCGTTTAATCATCTAAAACACGATTCTTCTGAACCCACCTCGGATTGCTAACCAAAGATTCAGATATTAGCATTAAATGCAGAGGAAACATAAAAATGGTAGATGGTTTAAACGGTCAAAAGTTTGATGATAAAAGATAGTGAGTTGGTAAAGCTCAGAAAAAGAAAGGATTTGGTACTGAAAAACGGATTGAGAAAAGTATGAAGGAAGCCGTGGACAAATCACAGAGACTGAATCTGCCTTCAAAGGATCCAAATGATTCAGTGTCTGCTGAAACCGTTAGCAAATATCTTCTTCCTTATTCTAAACCTTTGCGGACAATATTCTTCATCATCGTCATATCTTAAACATTCTAAGATATCATCGTATCTTTCATTATAAATATCCTCGATATTTCTGAAGATATTTTCATAAGCATTCTTATCTAAAATCATTTATCTCTCCGTAATATCTGCAACATAAAAGAAACTGTGTTAGTTTCTAAATTCTAAAAAAATTCGAATATGAATGTTTTGAAGTAGTGTTGGGAACTGATGCATGAGTTAATATAATATAATTACACTTGATCAACGTAATTATATTACAGTAATTCATGCTAAGTTTCTAATGGATGTGATGATTCACAGAATATACCGTCATCATGTACCATTTACACGACTCTTACATTCTATTTAATCTCTAAACATATCAAGGAATTATTTCTTGATGATTCGGTCTTTTTCAGGGTATTCTGGTAATTTAACAAATCGGGATTTACCATTGCCCTTTCCTTCTTAGAACAATTACTATATTCCTACTGAAATCCATACATACGAATTCCGGACCATTACGAGAGCTATTTAATCGCAAGAAGAAGAAACGAAAGGACAAAGCTCCGAAATAGATAATCGGGGTATAGACCGCAGCAAATCGAAGAGAGCCTTAACTATGGATGACGATGACTATAGAAGACAGAAGCAGGGACATCGAAATATAAGGGAAGGTGTAAAATATAACAACAACCCGGAAATTACAACCCATATATATCGATGCATATAGCAATATAAAGACATGGGAGAACTAGAAACACTATAAACCCAAGAGTATAGTAGAAGTAAATAGATTCTTCTGGTGGCAGATTAAAAAGAAGAATGACAGATATGCAAGTTAAGAGGATATCAAGGATCAGGATGGGATGGAGCATATTAACGAATACTTTAAAGTAGGAATTGAGAAAGAAAGAATAGAAGGTGTGAGTTGTAAGGAAATGGAGAGGGTGGATTTATAGAAAAATTTTCGACAGAGCAATCGAAGCAGATTATCGCGTTTAATCAAAGAAGATCTGAATCTCCTTAATTACCGAAGAATCAAATCTTAATATGAAGATTTTCTTCTAAATTCCTTAAATTCCGGAAATCAATCTTGACTACGACACCGGTTAAGTCAAACTTACTTTTATTCATTTTCACTCTTAAGTGATAGCTTCATTCGTGCTCTTCACAAAAACAAATCATTTTATCTATATTAATCAATGATGATAAAACTCTATTATCACCTCATATTCGTCATGAAAACATTCTTATAGTTAGCTATGATGACCTTGATCAAATTTCGGGACGAAATTTCTTTTAACGGGTAGGTAATGTGATGACCCGGGAATTTCCGATCAAATTTAAACTTTAATCTTTATATGTTCCCGACACGATAAGCAAAAATCGGTAATGTTGAGTCTTGAATGTTTTGAAACTATATTCATGTAATCAAATACCTTTTGACCATGCCAAACGATTCACGAACAATTACGTGTAAATATATATATATATATATATATATATATATATATATATATATATATATATATATATACATGTGTGCTTATTAGATTGACATATATTATAAAACATTGAACGGATTAGTTGATATGAATATAGGTTATGAGATCTATGTTATGAACTGGGAAAGGTTATTAAGGTACTGAATGGATAAAACTTTACGTAAACGTATTTGTTCGATGTAAGTTTATCGACGAGATTAAAAGATAATATCAAATGATTGAGTTATCAGATACATTGAATTATGATAATGAGTCTCTGTATGAGGTCCACTTTGAATTAGGAAACCCTTACTTTTAACGGTATTCGGAATATTTGGAAAAGTGGTTACATGTAAGAACAAAAGTGTTATTATTAAGGATTAGACAGAAATTGGTGGAGGATTGAATATCCTAACATTTGATTGATCTATTTTCCATACGAACGAAAACGATTTGCGATATAAGAGAATCGGATTATTTGATTCATTAGATATTAAGAAAGTGTAAAGAAATTAAGCTAGACGTTGGCGCATATATGAAATTATATCAAATTAGGTTTGAAGTATAAACAGAACGTGTTAAAAGGATTTTCTAACGAATTTAAAATAAACTTAGAACTACTGTCAGTTGTGAAAAACTAAATATTATATTATCACATTAATATTTCCATTATACACGATACGTACGAGTTAATATTTTTAAATGAAAATATATATATATATTTTTCGAAGTGATAAATTTATAATACCAAGTTAGTCATAAAACGTTTTGATTTAAACTAATGTTATTAAAAATGTTTCGATAAATAACGAGACTATTAGTTATAAAAGGAAATGACCAAAATACTCAAAAGATTAAGTTACACTTTGAATGGGTTAGTTTTTAATTAATTTAAGTCTAGTTAATAATAAAGGTACATGTCACGAAACGTTTAATTTAAAATAAAATATTTTGATAAACAACGAGTCACTGATTTATAAAAGTAAATGACCACAACGCTCAATTTTATAAGTTACATTTTTTATAAGGTAATTTATTGATGAGTAAGTAAAATTTTTGATAAAGGTACACGTCGCGTAACGTAAAAGGCTAGTTTTCTAAACGTACGAAAGTGCGCCCGAAAAACTGAAAGTGGTACATGAGTCGTGAGACCACGACGGTGTCATTTTTGTAAAAATTATATTTTTACCATGAGCGTAAATATAATATAATATTTAATTAATTCTAAAGATTAAATATAATAAATATTAAATAATATATATAAATACATATAAAGTGTACGTGTGTAATGTTAAAAAAACGTGTGTCGGCAAGTAGTTTACATGGATACCAGCTGTGTTATAGTGTCATGTGAATGCATGAAGTAATAACATCATCCCTAATTGCTTATAAATGGAACGAATCGCGTTTTATATTTCATTCTTCACACTCGATCAATCACATAAATATATATATATATATATATTTATTATTATTATTATTATTATTATTAATATTAAGATTATTAATCTTATTATTATTAGTATTAGTATAGTATTATTAGGAGTGATATTATTAGTATTATACATAAAATATTACGACGAGGTCATGAGCGGGTCATTTCAAGACAAGTTTTATGAGTAGGATAGGGCTAAGGAAATTATGAGTTATGGCTATGGAGGTGATGGGTATGGTTCATGGGTATGCCCGTGAGGTCAATTTAGTGTTTGTCATCTCCGTTGCGTCTACGTACCTTTCCTACAATATTGAACCTCAATATTGATACGTGAGCACTCATAACTTAACTTTTATTTATCAATAGTGTATCCCTGACTAGTGCTCGAGAAAATAAAATTATGCATGCTTGTATATTTGATATTGCCCCTAGATAGGTTATGTTGAATCTTAAAGGTTGTTATACTAGGGATGGGATAAGATATAAGATATGCATGTCGTTGGAAAGCTAGTGAGAAATTAAGAACTTTTCCTTTAGATGACAAAGGGATCTGATGGACGGATTAGAAGTTATAGCCAATTGAAATTTCGTAAAAATGATTATTATTATCGTCGTTAATATCGTTGATCTAATTTTTAATCTAATTGCCAATATTATGATTATTATAATTATTATTATTATTATTAAGAATTGTTATTTTTATAGTTATCATCGTTAAAGTTATAATTAGTATTATTATTATTATCACATAAAATAGTTATTAGTATATTCATTATTATAATATTCAATATTACTAGTATTATTAAAAGTACCGTTGGTATAAAAACTATCAGTTATTCAAAAATTATCAATTTAATAGAAATGTCATTGTTATTATAAAATATCATTATTATTATCATTTTGAATAAAAATTATTACTTTAAAGTTAATATTAAAAATATCGTAAATATTAAAGATATCATAATTAGAATTATCATTTTTCAATAACATCATTGTTAGTAAATATAAATATTGATTGTTATAATTACAAAACAATACGACTTTTAATTATTATTATCAATGCTATTTTATCAAATAAAATTATCTCAATAGAATCTATCACAATATTTTTATGATATTAAATGAACTTTATAAATTTTATTACTTAAGATATATAAAAGTATACTTTAATATAAAATTATATTTATTAATAAATGAATTATATTATTTACTCTATTAAATCTTTTAAATATTTTAAAAATATAAAACGACGATATTTAAATTATATAATAATCATTTATAAACTTTTGAAAATTATTTTGAGTCAAACTAATTTTCGTCGATCTTTGCATATTAGACTCGAGTATTAGGATTGTGGTACACTATGACTTAACTTAATTTATTAGACAAATATTGACAAATACATAAATATATATAAATAATTTAGGTTCGGGAATCAGAGGCCAACCTTACACTTGTTCAATGGTGTTATATGTATTTTTACTACAAAATACAGTATGGTGAGTTTCATTTACCTTTTTACCCTTTACATTTTTGGGCTGAGAATACATGCGCAACTTTTATAACTGTTTTACGAAATTGACACAAGTACGTGAAACTACATTTTATGGTTGGATTATTGAAGTCGAATATGCCCCTTTTTATTAAGTCTGGTAATCTAAGAATTAGGGAACAGACACCCTAATTGACGCGAATCCTAAAGATAGATCTATCGGGCCCAACAAGCCCCATCCAAAGTACCGGATGTTTTAGTACTTCGAAATTTATATCATGTCCGAAGGAGGATCCCGGAATGATGGGGATATTCTTATATATGCATATTGTTAATGTCGGTTACCAGGTGTTCAATCCATATGAATGATATTTTTGTCTCTATGCATGGGACGTATGTTTATGAGAAATGGAAATCTGAAATCTTGTGGTCTATTAAAATGATGGAAATGATTGTTTAAGTTAAACTAATGAACTCACCAACCTTTTGGTTGACACTTGAAAGCATGTTTATTCTCAGGTTTGAAAGAGATCTTCCGCTGTGCATTAGCTCATTTTAAAGATATTACTTGGAGTCATTCATGACATATTTCAAAAGACGTTGCATTCGAGTCGTTGAAGTTCATTAAAGATTATTATTAAGTAAATGACAGATTAGGTCATTTATAGTTTGGATATTATGAAATGGTATGCATACATGTCAACTTTCGATGTAATGAAAGATTGTCTTTTAAAAATGAATGCAATGTTTGTAAAATGTATCATTTAGAGGTCAAGTACCTCGCGATGTAATCATATGTTATTGTATTCGTCCCTATGGATTGGGTCGGGTCGTCTCAGCGTAGGTGGATTGAATTGTTGAATGATTACGACTTTGAGATTCGTTACCACCCGGGGAAGGAAAATGTGGTAGCCGATGCCTTGAGCAGGAAGGACAGAGAACCCATTCGAGTAAAATCTATGAATATAATGATTCATAATAACCTTACTACTCAAATAAAGGAGGCGCAACAAGGAGTTTTAAAAGAGGGAAATTTAAAGGATGAAATACCCAAGGGATCGGAGAAGCATCTTAATATTCGGGAAGACGGAACCCGGTATAGGGCTGAAAGGATTTGGGTACCAAAATTTGGAGATATGAGAGAAATAGTACTTAGAGAAGCTCATAAAACCAGATACTCAATACATCCTGGAACGGGGAAGATGTACAATGATCTCAAGAAACATTTTTGGTGGCCGGGTATGAAAGCCGATGTTGCTAAATACGTAGGAGAATGTTTGAAGTGTTCTAAGGTCAAAGCTGAGTATCAGAAACCATCAGGTCTACTTCAACAACCCGAAATCCCGGAATGGAAATGAGAAAACATTACCATGGATTTCATCACTAAATTGACAAGGACTGCAAGTGGTTTTGATACTATTTGGGTAATAGTTGATCGTCTCACCAAATCAGCACACTTCCTGCCAATAAGAGAAGATGACAAGATGGAGAAGTTAGCACGACTGTATTTGAAGGAAGTCGTCTCCAGACATGGAATACCAATCTCTATTATCTCTGATAGGGATGGCAGATTTATTTCAAGATTCTGGCAGACATTACAGCAAGCATTAGGAACTCGTCTAGACATGAGTACTGCCTATCATCCACAAACTGATGGGCAGAGCGAAAGGACGATACAAACACTTGAAGACATGCTACGAGAATGTGTTATTGATTTCGGAAATAGTTGGGATCGACATCTACCGTTCACAGAATTTTCCTACAACAACAGCTACCATTCAAGCATTGAGATGGCGCCGTTTGAAGTACTTTATGGTAGAAAGTGCAGGTCTCTAATTTGTTGGAGTGAAGTGGGGGATAGACAGATTACGGGTCCGGAGATTATACAAGAAACTACCGAGAAGATCATCCAAATTCAACAACGGTTGAAAACCGCCCAAAGTCGACAAAAGAGCTACGCTGACATTAAAAGAAAAGATATAGAATTTGAAATTGGAGAGATGGTCATGCTTAAAGTTGCACCTTGGAAAGGCGTTGTTCGATTTGGTAAACGAGGGAAATTAAATACAAGGTATATTGGACCATTCAAGATTATTGATCGTGTCGGACCAGTAGCTTACCGACTTGAGTTACCTCAACAACTCGTGGCTGTACATAACACTTTCCACGTCTCGAATTTGAAGAAATGTTTTGCTAAAGAAGATCTCACTATTCCGTTAGATGAAATCCAAATCAACGAAAAACTCCAATTCATCGAAGAACCCGTCGAAATAATGGATCGTGAGGTTAAAAGACTTAAGCAAAATAAGATACCAATTGTTAAGGTTCGATGGAATGCTCGTAGAAGACCCGAGTTCACCTGGGAGCGTGAAGATCAGATGAAGAAGAAATACCAACATCTATTTCCAGAAGATTCGTCAATACCTTCAACAGCTTAAAATTTCGGGACGAAATTTATTTAACGGGTAGGTACTGTAGTGACCCGAACTTTTCCATGTTTATATATATTAATTGAGATTTATATTTACATGATTAAATGTTTCCAACATGTTAAGCAATCAAACTTGTTAAGACTTGATTAATTGAAATATGTTTCATATAGACAATTGACCACCCAAGTTGACCGGTGATTCACGAACGTTAAAACTTGTAAAAACTATATGATGACATATATATGGATATATATATAGTTAACATGATACTATGATAAGTAAACATATCATTAAGTATATTAACAATGAACTACATATGTAAAAACAAGACAACTAACTTAATGATTTTTAAACGAGACATATATGTAACGATTATCGTTGTAAAGACATTTAATGTATATATATCATATTATGAGATATTCATACATGATAATATCATAATTTAAAATCTCATTTGATATTATAAACATTGGGTTAACAACATTTAACAAGATCGTTAACCTAAAGGTTTCAAAACAACACTTACATGTAACGACTAACGATGACTTAACGACTCAGTTAAAATGTATTTACATGTAGTGTTTTAATATGTATTTATACAATTTTGAAAGACTTCAATACACTTATCAAAATACTTCTACTTAACAAAAATGCTTACAATTACATCCTCGTTCAGTTTCATCAACAATTCTACTCGTATGCACCCGTATTCGTACTCGTACAATACACAGCTTTTAGATGTATGTACTATTGGTATATACACTCCAATGATCAGCTCTTAGCAGTTCATGTGAGTCACCTAACACATGTGGGAACCATCATTTGGCAACTAGCATGAAATATCTCATAAAATTACAAAAATATGAGTAATCATTCATGACTTATTTACATGAAAACAAAATTACATATCCTTTATATCTAATCCATACACCAACGACCAAAAACACCTACAAACACTTTCATTCTTCAATTTTCTTCATCTAATTGATCTCTCTCAAGTTCTATCTTCAAGTTCTAAGTGTTCTTCATAAATTCTACAAGTTCTAGTTACATAAAATCAAGAATACTTTCAAGTTTGCTAGCTCACTTCCAATCTTGTAAGGTGATCATCCAACCTCAAGAAATCTTTATTTCTTACAGTAGGTTATCATTCTAATACAAGGTAATAATCATATTCAAACTTTGGTTCAATTTCTATAACTATAACAATCTTATTTCAAGTGATGATCTTACTTGAACTTGTTTTCGTGTCATGATTCTGTTTCAAGAATTTCGAGCCATCCAAGGATCCGTTGAAGCTAGATCCATTTTTCTCTTTTCCAGTAGGTTTATCCAAGGAACTTAAGGTAGTAATGATGTTCATAACATCATTCGATTCATACATATAAAGCTATCTTATTCGAAGGTTTAAACTTGTAATCACTAGAACATAGTTTAGTTAATTCTAAACTTGTTCGCAAACAAAAGTTAATCCTTCTAACTTGACTTTTAAAATCAACTAAACACATGTTCTATATCTATATGATATGCTAACTTAATGATTTAAAACCTGGAAACACGAAAAACACCGTAAAACCGGATTTACGCCGTCGTAGTAACACCGCGGACTGTTTTGGGTTAGTTAATTAAAAACTATGATAAACTTTGATTTAAAAGTTGTTATTCTGAGAAAATTATTTTTATTATGAACATGAAACTATATCCAAAAATTATGGTTAAACTCAAAGTGGAAGTATGTTTTCTAAAATGGTCATCTAGACGTCGTTCTTTCGACTGAAATGACTACCTTTACAAAAACGACTTGTAACTTATTTTTCCGACAATAAACCTATACTTTTTCTGTTTATATTCATAAAATAGAGTTCAATATGAAACCATAGCAATTTGATTCACTAAAAACGGATTTAAAATGAAGAAGTTATGGGTAAAACAAGATTGGATAATTTTTCTCATTTTAGCTACGTGAAAATTGGTAACAAATCTATTCCAACCATAACTTAATCAACTTGTATTGTATATTATGTAATTTTGAGATCCCATAGACACGTATACAATGTTTCGACCTATCATGTCGACACATCTATATATATTTCGGAACAACCATAGACACTCTATATGTGAATGTTGGAGTTAGCTATACAGGGTTGAGGTTGATTCCAAAAAATATATAGTTTGAGTTGTGATCAATACTGAGATACGTATACACTGGGTCGTGGATTGATTCAAGATAATATTTATCGATTTTTTTCTGTACATCTAGCTGTGGACAACTAGTTGTAGGTTACTAACGAGGACAGTTGACTTAATAAACTTAAAACATCAAAATATATTAAAAGTGTTGTAAATATATTTTGAACATACTTTGATATATATGTATATATTATTATAGGTTCGTGAATCAACCAGTGGCCAAGTCTTACTTCCCGACGAAGTAAAAATCTGTGAAAGTGAGTTATAGTCCCACTTTTAAAATCTAATATTTTTGGGATGAGAATACATGCAGGTTTTATAAATGATTTACAAAATAGACACAAGTACGTGAAACTACATTCTATGGTTGAATTATCGAAATCGAATATGCCCCTTTTTATTAAGTCTGGTAATCTAAGAATTAGGGAACAGACACCCTAATTGACGCGAATCCTAAAGATAGATCTATTGGGCCTAACAAACCCCATCCAAAGTACCGGATGCTTTAGTACTTCGAAATTTATATCATATCCGAAGGGTGTCCTGGAATGATGGGGATATTCTTATAGATGCATCTTGTTAATGTCGGTTACCAGGTGTTCACCATATGAATGATTTTTATCTCTATGTATGGGATGTGTATTGAAATATGAAATCTTGTGATCTATTATTATGATTTGATATATATAGGTTAAACCTATAACTCACTAACATTTTTGTTGACGTTTTAAGCATGTTTATTCTCAGGTGATTATTAAGAGCTTCCGCTGTCGCATACTTAAATAAGGACGAGATTTGGAGTCCATGCTTGTATGATATTGTGTAAAAACTGCATTCAAGAAACTTATTTTGTTGTAACATATTTGTATTGTAAACCATTATGTAATGGTCGTGTGTAAACAGGATATTTTAGATTATCATTATTTGATAATCTACGTAAAGCTTTTTAAACCTTTATTGATGAAATAAAGGTTATGGTTTGTTTTAAAATGAATGCAGTCTTTGAAAAACGTCTCATATAGAGGTCAAAACCTCGCAACGAAATTAATTAATATGGAACATTTTTAATCAATAAGAACGGGACATTTCATTTATGACCAAAAGATTTATGGTTTTATCCACGCAATCAATCCGCAGAAACATCCCACATTAGTGCGGAGATTGCGCAGAGATGTGCCGCAAACCTTTGCAAAGGTTATGCAGGAAACATATGACTATATTCATTGCGGGGAGGATAGCAACATTACCCAAAATATCAATTGGGGCAAGGAGAGAAGTTGGCGCGATGATCATGATTCTTACCGCGATGGTAACCAAGATAATTATCGCGATAACAACCGCGGATCAGGGTACCAAAGAAGAAATAATAATGGAGTTTACCAGCGCAATGATCGGCAGTGGAACAATGACAATAATAGAAACCATGGGTATAATAATCGTGACCACAGTTTGAAATGTCCATATTAATTGATTTCGTTGCGAGGTTTTGACCTCTATATGAGACGTTTTTCAAAGACTGCATTCATTTTTAAAACAAACCATAACCTTTATTTCATAGATAAAGGTTTTAAAAAGCTTTACGTAGATTATCAAATAATGATAATCTAAGATATCCTGTTTACACACGACCATTACATAATGGTTTACAATACAAATATGTTACAACAAAATAAGTTTCTTGAATGCAGTTTTTACATAATATCATACAAGCATGGACTCCAAATCTCGTCCTTATTTAAGTATGCGACAGCGGAAGCTCTTAATAATCATCTGAGAATAAACATGCTTAAAACGTCAACAAAAATGTTGGTGAGTTATAGGTTTAACCTATATGTATCAAATCGTAACAATAGACCACAAGATTTCATATTTCAATACACATCCCATACATAGAGATAAAAATCATTCATATGGTGAACACCTGGTAACCGACATTAACAAGATGCATATATATAAGAATATCCCCATCATTCCGGGACACCCTTCGGATATGATATAAATTTCGAAGTACTAAAGCATCCGGTACTTTGGATGGGGTTTGTTAGGCCCAATAGATCTATCTTTAGGATTCGTGTCAATTAGGGTGTCTGTTCCCTAATTCTTAGATTACCAGACTTAATAAAAAGGGGCATATTCGATTTCGATAATTCAACCATAGAATGTAGTTTCACGTACTTGTGTCTATTTTGTAAATCATTTATAAAACCTGCATGTATTCTCATCCCAAAAATATTAGATTTTAAAAGTGGGACTATAACTCACTTTCACAGATTTTTACTTCGTCGGGAAGTAAGACTTGGCCACTGGTTGATTCACGAACCTATAACAATATATACATATATATCAAAGTATGTTCAAAATATATTTACAACCCTTTTAATATATTTTGATGTTTTAAGTTTATTAAGTCAGCTGTCCTCGTTAGTAACCTACAACTAGTTGTCCACAGTTAGATGTACAGAAATAAATCGATAAATATTATCTTGAATCAATCCACGACCCAGTGTATACGTATCTCAGTATTGATCACAACTCAAACTATATATATTTTGGAATCAACCTCAACCCTGTATAGCTAACTCCAACATTCACATATAGAGTGTCTATGGTTGTTCCGAAATATATATAGATGTGTCGAAATGATAGGTCGAAACATTGTATACGTGTCTATGGTATCTCAATATTACATAATATACAATACAAGTTGATTAAGTTATGGTTGGAATAGATTTGTTACCAATTTTCACGTAGCTAAAATGAGAAAAATTATCCAATCTTGTTTTACCCATAACTTCTTCATTTTAAATCCATTTTGAGTGAATCAAATTGCTATGGTTTCATATTGAACTCTATTTTATGAATCTAAACAGAAAAAGTATAGGTTTATAGTCAGAAAAATAAGTTACAAGTTATTTTTGTAAAGGTAGTCATTTCAGTCGAAAGAATGACGTCTAGATGACCATTTTAGAAAACATACTTCCACTTTGAGTTTAACCATAATTTTTGGATATAGTTTCATGTTCATAATAAAAATAATTTTCTCAGAATAACAACTTTTAAATCAAAGTTTATCATAGTTTTTAATTAACTAACCCAAAACAGCCCGCGGTGTTACTACGACGGCGTAAATCCGGTTTTACGGTGTTTTTCGTGTTTCCAGGTTTTAAACCATTAAGTTAGCATATCATATAGATATAGAACATGTGTTTAGTTGATTTTAAAATTCAAGTTAGAAGGATTAACTTTTGTTTGCGAACAAGTTTAGAATTAACTAAACTATGTTCTAGTGATTACAAGTTTAAACCTTCGAATAGGATAGCTTTATATGTATGAATCGAATGATGTTATGAACATCATTACTACCTTAAGTTCCTTGGATAAACCTACTGGAAAAGAGAAAAATGGATCTAGCTTCAATGGATCCTTGGATGGCTCGAAGTTCTTGAAGCAGAATCATGACACGAAAACAAGTTCAAGTAAGATCATCACTTGAAATAAGATTGTTATAGTTATAGAAATTGAACCAAAGTTTGAATATGATTATTACCTTGTATTAGAATGATAACCTACTGTAAGAAACAAAGATTTCTTGAGGTTGGATGATCACCTTACAAGACTGGAAGTGAGCTAGCAAACTTGAAAGTATTCTTGATTTTATGTAACTAGAACTTGTAGAATATATGAAGAACACTTAGAACTTGAAGATAGAACTTGAGAGAGATCAATTAGATGAAGAAAATTGAAAAATGAAAGTGTTTGTAGGTGTTTTTGGTCGTTGGTGTATGGATTAGATATAAAGGATATGTAATTTTGTTTTCATGTAAATAAGTCATGAATGATTACTCATATTTTTGTAATTTTATGAGATATTTCATGCTAGTTGTCAAATGATGGTTCCCACATGTGTTAGGTGACTCACATGGGCTACTAAGAGCTGATCATTGGAGTGTATATACCAATAGTACATACATCTAAAAGCTGTGTATTGTACGAGTACGAATACGGGTGCATACGAGTAGAATTGTTGATGAAACTGAACGAGGATGTAATTGTAAGCATTTTTGTTAAGTAGAAGTATTTTGATAAGTGTATTGAAGTCTTTCAAAAGTGTATAAATACATATTAAAACACTACGTGTATATACATTTTAACTGAGTCGTTAAGTCATCGTTAGTCGTTACATGTAAGTGTTGTTTTGAAACCTTTAGGTTAACGATCTTGTTAAATGTTGTTAACCCAATGTTTATAATATCAAATGAGATTTTAAATTATTATATTATCATGATATTATCATGTATGAATATCTCTTAATATGATATATATATATATTAAATGTCTTTACAACGATAATCGTTACATATATGTCTCGTTTAAAAATCATTAAGTTAGTAGCCTTATTTTTACATATGTAGTTCATTGTTAATATACTTAATGATATGTTTACTTATCATAGTATCATGTTAACTATATATATATCCATATATATGTCATCATATAGTTTTTACAAGTTTTAACGTTCGTGAATCACCGGTCAACTTGGGTGGTCAATTGTCTATATGAAACATATTTCAATTAATCAAGTCTTAACAAGTTTGATTGCTTAACATGTTGGAAACATTTAATCATGTAAATATCAATCTCAATTAATATATATAAACATGGAAAAGTTTGGGTCACTACACAATTCTTCTCAAAAGTGGAGTAATGATTCATTTAGCATAATTCAAGGGTTGTCCAAAATGCCAAAACAGATTTTGATGCAGGAAAGAATCGCAAAAACCTTCCCAGATCCGCCACCGCTATCAAAAAATAATAGACGTGATAAATCTAAATTTTGTGTTTTCCATGATGATTATGGTCATGACACAAATAGATGTCGCGATCTGGTTGAACTGATTGCCGAGAGAACAACACAAGGAAAGATGGATCACTTATTAATTGACAAAACAGCAAGCACCGCAGACGCAATGATTGCACCCAATTTGTCCAACACGCCTAAGATGCCAAATGTTAGCGCAACTGTCCAGCATGAGCGAAAGGCTCCCGCAGTCAAAAATATGGGCGCAAAAGTTGTTGGAAAGAAAGAAAATCTTCAAGAAATCAAAGTAATCAATATGGTTCAACTCAACAACATTGTGCAGAAAAGAAAGGCTGAAGAGGTTCTGGACAAGTGGCAGTTTGTGCCAATAACATTTTCACTGGTGCAACACTGCGGGTTGTCAGATGAACCCATAATTATTTCTTGCAAGATTGCGGATTCAGCAATTATTATCAGGAAAATGCACATTGATACAGGCAGTAGCGTTGATGTCATGTATGAGAAATGTTTCAACAAGTTGCCAGAGCACATCAAAGCGAAATTATTGCCAACCGCAGTGTCACCTTCCAGATTTTTTGGCGAAGCTACATGGCCTTTAGGGCAATTGGAACTAAACATCGAGGGTTAATGAAGTAGATGCAAAAAGAGCAAGAAAACATCTTTGAATTTGTACGTTACTCGTTCCATTTCGCGCTTCAATGTCTTATTAAGGTACACTTCACTATGGGTAAGCTTGGCGTTATTTCATCAACAATTCATGGTATGATTAAGTTTGCAACGTGCAAAGGGATATCGACATTAACATCTGCAGAAGCTGAGCCAATTTGTGCGCTAATCACTGCATAGGAAAACGTAGGTGTTGAAGGTCACAGAGTTGTGACCAACCGCGTTGTTCCAAAGAAAAGTGATGGCAGTTTAAGTGAGAATGCGAATCATTTAGCAATGGCAATACAACATATGGCGCAAAAGCCAGTTTATTTTGCTGCAAAAATGCTAACTGCAAAAGGCAGTAGCAATCTGTTTATGACAACTTTTATGCGCAACTTACGTTCTTTTGCGGATGGATTGCGCAAGCTTTTTCAAAGAGATCATGCATATGATCTAAGGAGCGTACAAGCCTCGGTTGAAACCGAAGGATCTGTCAACATGATTATGCATGATATGCAGATTTGATAAGCAACAATAGAAAAATCAAGTTCTTCATTTTAGCTCTGCGCATTGTGGCGCATTATCAGAAAATCTGCTGTAACGCAGAAACACTTGTGAATATTTCAAATGTTGTCACCTTATGAAAGGCCAATCATATAAAACTTTTACGTTAGCGTAACGATGTTGTGCTTAATGCACGTTTGTGATGAAAGTTTAATGAATAAATGCAAGTTTTGCCAAATTGTTGCGCATTTCTTTTTCGCATAAATAATGATACCTTTCGTATTAAGGTGCAGTAATACTTAAAAGCAATGGAAAAGCCCGCTATAATGGAACACAAATTATAATTGAAGTGTTTGCGAAATGATGGAACTAATACATATTATTTTCCTAAATTGTAAATTTGCCCAACTTAGATGCTTAGCAATAACACATTTGGCGTATCTGAAACGAAATTCTTTTGCCCAAGGATCGTTTCGACAGACTTGGAAGATTCATAATGTATATTGATTATACGATAACAGATTGTTTCGCAAAAGTAAATATTTGTTATGTGCACATTAATAAATATCGAAATTGCAAAGGACAAGTCTAGAAATAATGAATATAAATAAAGCGCTATATAAATTTAAAACAGTTGCAACTGAGATTTAAAGGGAAACTTCATTGATATTACGCCACAAAATTACGTCAAAATATATACTGAAGATTAAAACATAATTACGAATAGTAATGCAATATACAAACAATTACATCAAATAACTAAAAGTTGAGTTGCATGATGTCTTTTGCAGTCACATCCTCCTTGCGGCTAATCTCCAATAGCACAGGAATGTCAATCTTTGCAACCTCTGTCGAGCATTCCATATATGTCTCAATCGCATCTTCCATTGAGCATACTTCTTGCAAAACAACTGTAGGTAATGGCTCGGCAAGATTGGTAACTTTGCTTAGAAGCTCTAAAAATTCACACCGCGTTAGAAGGTTCGCCATCTGTAAAAAGTTGCGGAATTTTTTCTTTACAGGCGCGGAATCCATGATTTTATGACCCAGTTCGGGTAAATAATTAACCAGCTTTTTAAATTGTTCTTCAGCACGTTCAGCTCTCTCGATAGGTTCTGGTGTAATGGCAGAAAGTTTTGCAACTTGATCTTGAGATTCTTTGAGAGCAGTTTGTGTGTTCTTAAGCTCCAAAGATAATTGCAGTTTGTCTTGTTCAAGTCTGCGAATTTTTGATTGCATGGCGTCATTTGCTACTCTTTCAGCGTGAACTGCTGTGGCGAGTGCATCGCGACGTTTAACGCCATCTATCATTGAACACACTGCATTAAAGCAGTTTTGTATGTTAACATTTTCTGCAGCAATATCGTCAGGTTTGCGATATTCATTGCACACATCCTTTGGCACTGCTTTGCGTAGTCTTTGGAGTTGATCTTTAGCTGCGGCATTTCTTACATTAAGGATAACAACAAAATTGTCAATAAGCATTGACTGGACTGGATTGCTTGGTGATGTAAATAGATTTTGAAACTGGGGATCACTAAAATCCTCTAGTGGGAGTCCTTGAGTGATGAATTCATCCTCTGTCTCTTCTGTATCTTCTGTCAGATCAACGATATCAGCTGAAATTCATAAATAAACATTTAGCAAAAGGCAAGGCAATTGCAGAAATAACTGCGCGTAATTATTACGCAGAATTATGATTTATCTTTCTCTTTGCCTTTTCCTGAAACTTCCTTCGCGATAGGTGAAATGCGTGGACGCTTTCGCCCACTTTCTTGCGCAATTGGTTCACTTGTGGTGTTGCTTTTGCGTTTGCCCTTGTCGGCGCCTTCTGGGATGATTACCAAGTTGAGCAATGGCTCTTCAATATCTACAGATGTGTTGCCACCTTTTTTAGGCAGCAAATGGCTTTGAAACCAGTGACATCCTCCAGTCGTATTAAGTCAGAAAGATCGATTTCTGTGAAATATAATAATTGTTAATAAATAATACGCAAATATGAATGAGCTTCATGCATAAATTAAAGGTTGTGTTGTATACCTTGATTATTTGCGTTAAGTAAAATAGCTTTGTAATTGCTCCATGGCCAATACATTGAAACTCGGCCAATATATAGTGGAACATGGCTATATTGGCGAACTGCCAAATGAACATTCTTGATGTCTACGAGTAGTTCTTGTCTAATCTCGCTAAGATTGCCATGCTCAAACGCGCTTTGGCCAAGTTCAATTGTCCAGGAGATTCTGCCTTTGTGCTCACGCACAGCTTCAGCTTTAATGAAAAAGAAAGATCTGCGCCAATTCCCAATGGATGCCTTGGGAGTTGTAATGACACCTTGGCGTGACTTGAATGAAAACCACCCGCTATCAGCTGGCGTAATAGTGTTAAAACTGCGAAACACCTCAATTAAAGGTTGTTTGTTAATTGCCTTGCAATACATTTCAGACGATATTACTTTAGCAACTGCGTAAGGATGCAATTGGGTGATGGCGATGATGTACAAATCGCATACACCCAAAAAAAGTCGGTTAGCAAAAATATGAGATTTCCTTGATACATAGCGGTTTCATAAACCGCAATCATCCCCTCTGGAGGATTGTTTGCCCTTGCATCCTTAGTAGGAGCGACTGGGCAGAATTGATCCAGCAATGGATAGTTGATCTTCAACTGCTCAATTTTCTCATCCGTCATATACGATGAGAACTTGTCCGCAGTCGTTGAGGTTGAAGTTTGAGGTGTAGAGGGGGAAGCCATGGTCAATAAAGAAGAATTGAAATAAAATGAATTAAAAGAAAAATGATCAAGTGTATGAGCTGCAAAAGCAAAGCAGATGGAATATTAATCAGCGATTGAAATAGCAACAGCGTTTTGATCAAAAGAAAGTTGAATGCGAAGGAGTAAAATGAAATTGAATGATAATCGGTCCTATTTATAGTGTTAATTGAAGCATTAAAGATTATTCGCAATGATTACAATCAACGGTTATAAGTTTGTAAAAGTACATCAACGGCTAGAAAAGAGCCGTTATAAAATGCTGATGGGACGCGAATAGTCTGTCAGACGCATTATTTTATATGTAACGGATGTATTTTTTGAGGACCGTTTGAAAGCACATTTTTAACTACATTTTTTAGAGATTATTATGTCATATTTTCTGCATAAATATAACACAATAAACTGGGGGACTTGATCATATACATAGGCATGTATATGCCAATTTTAAGTGCAAAAGACAATTCAAGAACAAGTGCAAACAGAACCACTGAAATAAGCAACAAATGCGGATTGCGCTATAACATTGTGGAAGACCGCATAAATAGAGATTGCAAAGATGTCCCGCATAAACATTGCGGATTTGCTAAGTATGCGCAAACATTGGTTCCGCGAATATTCCAAACCTATAAATAGGGAGCTGACCTCTCATTTTAGGTTGTTAATTCTGTGCAATTACTCTGGCCTTTTGTGATTCACTTGTGACTACGCCTAATTATCAATCGTAATCGAGCTAAGGTAATGCAATCAAGACCGGGACATGGTGATTGATCACTTGAATCTAAGTGAAAGACGATCATAAGGTCCCAAAAACATTATCAACACCACCATTCACCCCTCATTGCACTCAATTCCTAATTTAGATCTTAACATCTAATTTAGGATTGATCATTAGCCTAGATTATGTTACATTATGTTTAGCCCACTTATTCTATGTTAGGATTTAGGACCCAAACAAGATAGGTGATTTATACTAATCACCACACCCACGAACGACAAACAAATAATTAAAGCATAACTATAAATAAAAACATAAAACGACACAAGATTTAACGTGTTTATATCCCAACTCCAAAACACGGAAAAGGGTTTACTCCACGGGCGCAAACCGGAGATTTTTCACTATATTTTTCGTGCACATAGTTATGAGTTACATATGGTTGTATTTATAGGACAAAACAATAAAAGGAAACAACTTGTTGGCTAAGCCATCTAGAACTTTCCTTTTTGCATCTTGATCTTGTTGTCCAAGTATAGCTTTGCCTTCAAGGAAACAACTTTCAATAAACTGAATACTTACTCTACAAGTTGAACTTGACTCCCAAGATATTCGATTTCTTTCCTTGTTTAAAGTTTCCATACTCAACAATCTCCCACTTTGAGACTTTGAACAAACCCTCGCTAACCCGTCAACTATGTTCCTTCAACACCTACAATAACTCCAGATTATCCGATTACCAACTCCTTCTGATACCGCCAAGCAAGCTACCCAAGTCACGCTGCACTTCACTCATTAACCCACGAGTAAGTGAACTCTTTCGACACCAAAAAACACCGATGAGCGATTATCCAATCTCATAGTTACTAGCTTGGGCCATCTCAGTTTCTATCGCCACCATCTTCTAACACGAAGATAATCTTCTTACACTAGAAGACCAACTGAAGTGAGCGAGACTTCAATCTTAGGATTCTTCATGAGACAACACCGCCTCACACATTGATCTAGAATGTCCAATCTCGAATACACATGTCAACGACCACCTTCATACAGAATTTCCCGTCTATCTATGATTTCCTTTTACCAGCAACAAGAAAACCCTACAGATGACTTTCTAGACTATTCATCAAGGTACTCAGTGAGAACGCAATCACCACCTTGAAATCTACCACATTTTCAACTTTCCGCTTTCTCGCTAGTATAATGACCTCCTTATAGCTATGAATTTCACAAATCCCATCTTCTCATCCTAAGCATGCTCCCACTGTACGAGTAAGAAATAAAACCACAGCTACTCGAGAAGAAACTTGGTTCGTATCACCGATCAGTCGCAAATTACTTTGCCATCGGAGAGCAAAAAAAAGTAGTCGAAGCCGTGTGTTACCGGAATCAACACACTAAACTTGAGAGCAATAGAGAAACAAGTCGCTCAACCATCTCCACAACCCATTAGTCGTCCAACTCCCACTAGCTCGATAACTTTTGTGTAACGACCCTACTATTTTCGTTATCTTTTACCGTTAATTATTTAACGACCGTTAACTGTTATTCGTGCCACGTCATTTCTATGACCTATATTATTATTTTAGTAATAATATATTAATTATTATGTGTTAAATGAATATTTGTATTCATATTTTTAATCGTACGTTTACACAAATCGTGAATTTCTATCCGGCGAATCTTTTCGGTTTTCAAACCAACGGTCGAAATTTTGGGATTTTTAAGTCCTAATTATTTTAAATATGATATTTTAATGTCATATATTTATATATAGTATTTATATATATTTTTCGTCGCGTATTTGTTATTTCTCCGGATTTTTAATCGCGTAGTCGTGTTTTCGCGTTTCGGGTTTCGATCGGGCGTTCGGGCCATAAGGAATTTATCATTTAAGAAAATTGGGTCATGGGGCCCACCCCCATGCACCCATTCGGCCGATGGAAAGGGAGGGAGTATACTCCCATTTGTTTTCCACTTTTGTAATTCACTTCACAATTTCACCAAAACCTAATTTCTATTTTTCTCTCCCTCTCCTCTTTTTATCCCTTGTGGCCGTCGCCTAGCAACCATCATAATCATCATCATAATCATTTCATCATCAAAAATAGCTTGGATCATCTAATCAAATACATAATCGAATTCCTCATTCCGTTCGCTACGCGCTCATATTAATCAATTCTTGATTAGGGTATAAACCCTAACCCTAGATTTTCAATTTTTCTTTAATTTTTTCTGTTTTTATATGTTATATTGATAGTATGATGCTTATATGTTATTGTATTGTTGATTGTATGCGTAGAAGTGCTCGTTAATTCATGTTTTCAGTTTGATTGTTTTGGGACAGCGGTTTGATTATTATTTTCTGTATATATAACTGACATAAAAGTGAAATTAAAGTGCTTAGATGAGTTCCTCTCATCAAGAAATTAATTTTAGACTCTGGATTCATGTCATTTCGATTCCTGGAGCTCTAGATATGCTAAAAATGGTGTTTGTTGAGATTAAAATGTGAAAGCAAATTGGTACAGGTATGGTCCGACTTTGTGATCATCTTTGAAGTCTTTAGGGTGTACTAGTGTTTTAAGATTGATGATGGGATGACCTTTCATGTTCGGGTAATCGAAATCCGAGCCACGGATCACCCGGTATGACTAAAACATGTTTTTGAACGGATTAAAGCTACAAGTTGATTTATGGCTGTAAGTTACTACTGGTTTCCTGTTCTTGGGGTGCTCTTAAGCACACTAATGTTTCGAGTGGGTTGGTTAGGTGAAGATATATATAAGACTCGCCGAAAACTGATTCCCGTGGCTCAAGTTATGACCCGACGAACTTTTAATTAAAACTTATGGTTATTATTTATGACTTATGATACAAATAATGAATTTCATTATTAATTAATTACTTATGATACAAAAATTAATTATTTAATTTAATAATTATGATATATATATTTATTATATCATTTATTAATTACTTATGATTTAATTAAACATTTAATTAAACTTATGATTAATAATACTTTTATTATTAATGAAAAATACTTATGGTAAGTATTAAACTTATATTATGAAATTATTATAATAAGACTTATAATAAGGATTAATTAATTATTTAATTATTATAAGGCTTAGTTATTATTTAATTATAATTTAATTATTAAATACTTATGATTTAATGATTATAATTAGAAACTTATGATATGATTAATAATTCATTATTAATTAATAATACTTATGATATGATTAAAATTTATTATTAATTAATAATACTTATATTATGATTAATATTTAATTAATTAATTAAATACTTATGTTATATTAATTATATTATTTAAACTTATGTTAACTTTAATAATTCAATTTAATTTAATTAAACTTATGTTATGACATAATTATACATATTTGACTTTAAATAACATTATAACCTATATTATTAATATAACTTATACTTTTAAAATTATTGTTGACTATATTTGACCAAGGTTGACTTTTGAGTTGACTTTCGGTTGACTTTGACTTTCAGATGACTTTTGTTGACTTTCTAATTAAGGAAACTTTCCTAACTTATAAACTTTCCAAAAATAGCAACTTTCTAAATATAGAAACTTTCTAAATATGAAAACTTTCCAAAAATAGAAACTTTCCAAAAATAGAAACTTTCCAAAAATAGAAACCTGCTAAAAATAGAAACTTTCTAAAAATAGAAAGTGTGTGTCCGTACACTGTTCCGATCAAATCGATGCATGTTGAGTGTTGTTCTATGTCTACTTGCAACATGTACAATAGCTATCATACTAAGACTTGACCTAAGTTAGTTATTTATATCGACCTCCTTTATTTATAGGTCGGCGTTGTGATCATTCCTGATCACTCTACTTCATTTGCTGTTGGCATTTTTGTCTGGTTACTTCATTTGCTTTAAGGTGAGTTATAGTCCCATTTTTACATACTTTTCAAAGTATATTTCTGGGATGTGATTACATGCATTTTATTTTACGTTTAGACACAAGTGGCAATTAAATTTAAATTATTCGTTATGAGTTGAACAAAAATATTCTCTAGTCTGGTAACGGTAATCACTGGTTTCTACCGGTGAACGCGAATCCTACGGATAGATTTATCGGGTTTGACAACCCCATTTCGAGCTAGTCGCGCTAGCAATTTATAATCGGAATGTTTAGTACTTCGTATTTTGTTGAAGATACACTTGTTCAGTGTATATTATTATTGTGTTTAGCAATGGTAAATAAAGGGTTAAGTGGTTACCAGGTGGCTCATTGATAATGTAATAATGTTTAATATTTTCTAACATTTTAAATCTTGTGGTCTAAAGTTTATTCAATTATTTAAACCTATAATTCACTCAACGTTTTTGTTGACATTTTACTCGCATGTTTTTATAGGTACTTGAGTTATTTGGTTGCTTTCGCTGTGTTAGAAGAGTCTGCATGCATTTGGGCAGATGTTTGTTAAACAATTATGAAACATTAAACTTGCATTCTCTTTTTGAATAATTAAACTTGTGGGTGTTTCATTGACAATGTTTTATGTCAACTTTGGATATTTAATATGTTGGGTTCGTTAAACTACATATTTTGTTAAATTTCCTTTTAGGGAAACTTTTTGAATAAAAGAATGCAATGTTGTTTATTAAATTCATTTAAGTTCGATCAAGCTGTGGGACCAAGTGACGGAGTCGTTAAGTGTTTTGACGGGGCCATCATAGTTGGTATCAGAGCCAGGTTGTAGGGAACTAGGTGGTCTTAATGTGGTCAACCCGTGGTTTTTAGGGTGTATTAGAGTCTAGTCTACAACCCGACCCTTCTTGTTATAGCATTATTATGAATTTCATTTCGTATGAGGAATAATTATAAGTTATTACTTATGTTATTTCTATGTTGTATGTGGTTTGTGATTTTACTGTTTGCAGATGTCGACTTTGAGCAACAATTTTGTTCCTGCTCCTGCTCCCTCGTCCGCTGCTAGACGCCGTGCTAATCAGAATTTGATCGATGATCCTGTTAACCACTACATGGCTACCATCACTCACATGACTAGATCATACTCGAATGAGATGCGTATTAATGCTCTCAGCGACTGTATGCGGATCTTGCCGTATAACGAGGTGATGGACGAGATTAGAGCTAGTATGGATTCGTTTATCAGTTTCAAGCATAATGTTAGGTTCGAGACCCAGAAGCGTAACCGTGAGGTGGACGCTAAGTTCGAGGCTCTTGAAAGCATAGTTCGTGGTCTGAAGACAGAGTTGGAAGAGGTGAAGGGAAAGTTGAGGAAGTATGAGACTCCTGCCGAGCCTCATACCGGCCCAGCTTATCACACCCGCTCCAAGCAGATGTGATATGATGATTCATGATTGATTACTTATTTCATAAGACTTAATGTCCTTTTATACATACATTTTTGGGTTATGTACGACGTTTTGCCGAGGATTTTATTAAGGATTTTGTTATGGGATATTTTTTATTATGTATGGATGGTTATTTCTTTATGACATCTATTATCATTATCATATTTTATTTCTGATGTTGTGACTCTTGGCATGTTATATTATGCGTAATATAGTTCATGTATGTTAGGTGCTATGTATGTTGTATGATTTCTATCATAAAGTATGTATGCATGTGGTGGCAATTTCTATAACTATCATAACTATCATGTTATTACTCATAGTGTTTATTGACTATTATTTTAATGGTTAATCTTTTCGTGTTCGATCTATTCCTTTATAACACTGGTATTATTCTTAGTACTAACGGTTGTGTTATTCTGTTTTGAAGATCATGCCTCCCCGTGAGTCCAACGAAGCCCGTATGCAACGACTTATCTCTGAAGGAATAGTAGCTACTATGGCAGCTAATGTTAATGTTAATGCTAATAACAACAACCAGGTGGGATGCTCCCACAAAACGTTCATGGCAAGTCGTCCACAAGAATTTAGTGGCACTGAAGGACCCATTAGACTTACTCGTTGGTTTGAGAAGATTGGGTCTATTTTTAGGGTTAGCCGTGTCCGTGATGAGGACAAGGTTAGTTTCACAAGCTTCAATCTTAAAGATAGTGCATTAACTTGGTGGAAAAACTTGGTTAGTAGTTTGGGTAATGATGTGGCGTATGGTTTGACTTGGAACAACTTTAAAGAGAGAATGATCACCCGTTATCGTCCTAGGGGTGAACTTAAGAAATTGGAGGCTGAGCTTAAGAACTTGAAGATGAAGGGCACCGAATTAGATGCCTATGAGCAAAGGTTCTTTGAGTTGACTTTGTTGTGTCCAAATGTTTATGCTGATGAGAATCTTAAGATTGAAGCTTATATTGATGGATTATCTGAGAAAATTGTGCTTGAGGTTGAGTCTAGTGAGCCCCAGACTATTGAAGCTGCTATGTCTATGGCTCGTAAACTTAATAATAAGATTTTGAGGAGAAGTAAGGCAGCTGTGACTGATGCCAGTGAGGAAGTTGTTAAAAAGGTTGATAATGGGAAAAGGAAGTGGGATAATAACCGCAACCAGAACCAAGGTCAGCAGAAGAAACAAGATAATTCTGGTGCTAATAATCGTAATCAGCGTGTTTGTCCTCGATGTTATAAGGCTCATGATGATTATTGTACGGTTACTTGTAAGAGGTGTTCCAAGCAGGGACACATTGCTAAAGATTGTACGGTGCTTATGCCGGGTTCTGCTACTCCTGCTGTAGGTGGTAGTAATAATGCTGGTAATAATGGTGGTAATGGTAACGGTAATGGGAAGCCAAGAAATGGTGGTAATCAGAGAGTTTGTTATGAATGCGGTAAGCCGAGGCATTTCCGTGATGCCTGCCCTAACAAGAAGACTAATGAGAATGCAGTGAAAGAGCATTCAACATTAATGCCAGAGATGCTGAGGAAGATCCAAAACTTGTTACGGGTATGTTCTCGGTCAACGATCTATCAGTTTATGTACAATTTGATTCAGGGGCTGATTTGAGTTTTGTGTCGAATAAATTAAGTCCAAAAATCAAAACTCCGTTTACTCCTCTAGACAATACTTATGTTGTAGAGATAGCTAATGGTAAAGTGCTTACTGCTAAGACGGTGTATCGTAAATGTAACATTAATTTGGCTGGTAGAGATTTTGAGATAGATTTGATACCGATTGACCTAGGCAGTTTTGACATTGTTATTGGTATAGATTGGTTGTCTGCGAATCGTGCTGAGATTTTGTGTTATGAGAAAGCTATTCGTATTACTAATGTGGTTGGAGAGCCGCTGATGGTTTTTGGGGATAAGAAATGCTGACAGTTAAATTTTATTAGTTGTTTGAAAGTTCATAAACATCTTTGCAAAGGCTGTCATGCTATTCTAGCCCATGTTGTTGATTCTGATAGAGAAGAGAAGAGCATTGGTGGTGTTCATATTGTTAGAGATTTTCCCGAGGTATTTCCCGAAGATTTACCTGGCCTTCCGCCGCAACGCGCGGTAGAATTTCAAATCGATCTTGTTCCCGGTGCTGCTCCTATAGCACGTGCTCCTTACCGACTTGCGCCTTTCGAACTTCAAGAATTGTCGAGTCAACTCCACGAGTTGTTAGACAAAGGTTTTATTCGCCCTAGTTCGTCCCCTTGGGGAGCTCCTGTTCTGTTTGTTAAGAAGAAAGATGGTTCGTTTGATTTGTGTATTGATTATCGGGAATTAAACAAGCTTACTGTTAAAAACCGTTACCCTCTTCCTAGAATTGATGATCTGTTCAATCAGCTTCAAGGTTCGTCTATTTATTCTAAGATCGATCTTCGTTCCGGTTATCATCAACTGCGTGTTAAAGAATCCGATGTTCTGAAAACTGCTTTTCGCACCCGTTACGGTCACTACGAATTCCTTGTTATGCCGTTCGGATTGAAAAATGCATCTGCTGTGTTCATGGACCTCATGAACCGTGTGTGCAGACCCTATCTGGACAAATTCGTTATTGTTTTCATCGACGACATCCTTATTTATTCTAAAAGTGATGAAGAGCACGAAGAACATTTGAAGTTGGTGCTTGATCTGTTGAGGAAAGAAGAATTATACGCTAAGTTCTCTAAGTGTGCTTTCTGGTTGTTAGGACCCCGAAATTGTATAGTGTTAATGTGAATTAAGCTTAAATGAAGGTTCATTAGAAGAGGGCTATATAAGGAACCTATGTATCCTAATTAGATAGCCATTGTATTGTAACCAAGTTCTAGAAGCTGTGGAATTTAATTTGTACCGATTCTCTCTAGTACTGAGTCTCCTTCTTACATACCGAATCTCATTCTATCTTATCATTTCTCTCAATCTCAACATGATCTGACCTATCATTTGGTATCAGAGCTACCAGGAAGTGATTCTACATCACTATATCGATCCAGAGATTGTAGTTTACAAAATATGAACACTCTCGGTATATTGAATCAGATTCGGTATTATCGAATTTGATAATCTGACGTTCAGATTCTTGTGATAAGTTCAGCGAAGGTGTATTAGGTCTATTAGAAAGAGTTTCGATCATCATTACAGCTTTTTAACTTCAATTATGGAGAATCAAGTTGATTTTTAGAGTTTGTGGCTAAAACTCTCGGTATTGCTTAATTCAAGCTTGATTCTGGTGTTTTGTGAAGATTTAAAGATTCAGTTGTGTTCGTGAGGTGTTAAATCACATTTCTGTCAGTTCAATTTCTTCAATTCTTCAAGTTTTGAAGATTTGATCAACATTCGGTATCGTAACTGTCATACCGAATCTGCTTCATTACTGGAAATTCATCTTAATTGTTGCAGATTGTGGTGTGTTTGTGATTCTATCACATTCGGTTTGATCATACGCAGCTAATTGGTGTGGTTTGAGAAAGGATTCTGTTATATTTCTAAGTTTTAGACTTAGACTCGATATTGTCAACTGCTACAGTTGACATTCGGTATTCTATACATTCGGTATTCTATACATTCGGTATCTTTGATATTTTATGTGATACTAACTTGTTTCCTTGTGCAGCAAGGTTACATAATCTAATTCAAAGGGATTGAATTGAGTTTAAACTTCAAATTCATACAGAATCTGACTACCGAGTCAGATACAGAATCTGATTTTCTGTATCACTTAATCCATTAGTTTTAAGTATTCTGTGAAATGTCCCGTTCTTATTGATTAAAAACGTTCCATATTAATTGATTTCGTTGCGAGGTTTTGACCTCTATATGAGACGTTTTTCAAAGACTGCATTCATTTTAAAACAAACCATAACCTTTATTTCATCAATAAAGGTTTAAAAAGCTTTACGTAGATTATCAATTAATGATAATCTAAAATATCCTGTTTACACACGACCATTACATAATGGTTTACAATACAAATATGTTACAACAAAATAAGTTTCTTGAATGCAGTTTTTACACAATATCATACAAGCATGGACTCCAAATCTCGTCCTTATTTAAGTATGCTACAGCGGAAGCTCTTAATAATCACCTGAGAATAAACATGCTTAAAACGTCAACAAAAATGTTGGTGAGTTATAGGTTTAACCTATATATATCAAATCATAATAATAGACCACAAGATTTCATATTTCAATACACATCCCATACATAGAGATAAAAATCATTCATATGGTGAACACCTGGTAACCGACATTAACAAGATGCATATATAAGAATATCCCCATCATTCCGGGACACCCTTCGGATATGATATAAATTTCGAAGTACTAAAGCATCCGGTACTTTGGATGGGGTTTGTTAAGCCCAATAGATCTATCTTTAGGATTCGCGTCAATTAGGGTGTCTGTTCCCTAATTCTTAGATTACCAGACTTAATAAAAAGGGGCATATTCGATTTCGATAATTCAACCATAGAATGTAGTTTCACTTACTTGTGTCTATTTTGTAAATCATTTATAAAACCTGCATGTATTCTCATCCCAAAAATATTAGATTTTAAAAGTGGGACTATAACTCACTTTCATAGATTTTTACTTCGTCGGGAAGTAAGACTTGGCCACTGGTTGATTCACGAACCTATAACAATATATACATATATATCAAAGTATGTTCAAAATATATTTACAACACTTTTAATATATTTTGATGTTTTAAGTTTATTAAGTCAGCTGTCCTCGTTAGTAACCTACAACTAGTTGTCCACAGTTAGATGTACAGAAATAAATCGATAAATATTATCTTGAATCAATCCACGACCCAGTGTATACGTATCTCAGTATTGATCACAACTCAAACTATATATATTTTGGAATCAACCTCAACCCTGTATAGCTAACTCCAACATTCACATATAGAGTGTCTATGGTTGTTCCGAAATATATATATAGATGTGTCGACATGATAGGTCGAAACATTGTATACGTGTCTATGGTATCTCAAGATTACATAATATACAATACAAGTTGATTAAGTTATGGTTGGAATAGATTTGTTACCAATTTTCACGTAGCTAAAATGAGAAAAATTATCCAATCTTGTTTTACCCATAACTTCTTCATTTTAAATCCGTTTTGAGTGAATCAAATTGCTATGGTTTCATATTGAACTCTATTTTATGAATCTAAACAGAAAAAGTATAGGTTTATAGTCGGAAAAATAAGTTACAAGTCGTTTTTGTAAAGGTAGTCATTTCAGTCGAAAGAACGACGTCTAGATGACCATTTTAGAAAACATACTTCCACTTTGAGTTTAACCATAATTTTTGGATATAGTTTCATGTTCATAATAAAAATCATTTTCTCAGAATAACAACTTTTAAATCAAAGTTTATCATAGTTTTTAATTAACTAACCCAAAACAGCCCGCGGTGTTACTACGACGGCGTAAATCCGGTTTTACGGTGTTTTTCGTGTTTCCAGGTTTTAAATCATTAAGTTAGCATATCATATAGATATAGAACATGTGTTTAGTTGATTTTAAAAGTCAAGTTAGAAGGATTAACTTTTATTTGCGAACAAGTTTAGAATTAACTAAACCATGTTCTAGTGATTACAAGTTTAAACCTTCGAATAAGATAGCTTTATATGTATGAATCGAATGATGTTATGAACATCATTACTACCTTAAGTTCCTTGGATAAAGCTACTGGAAAAGAGAAAAATGGATCTAGCTTCAACGGATCCTTAGATGGCTCGAAGTTCTTGAAGCAGAATCATGACACGAAAACAAGTTCAAGTAAGATCATCACTTGAAATAAGATTGTTATAGTTATAGAAATTGAACCAAAGTTTGAATATGATTATTACCTTGTATTAGAATGATAACCTACTGTAAGAAACAAAGATTTCTTGAGGTTGGATGATCACCTTACAAGATTGGAAGTGAGCTAGCAAACTTGAAAGTATTCTTGATTTTATGAAACTAGAACTTTTGGAATTTATGAAGAACACTTAGAACTTGAAGATAGAACTTGAGAGAGATCAATTAGATGAAGAAAATTGAAGAATGAAAGTGTTTGTAGGTGTTTTTGGTCGTTGGTGTATGGATTAGATATAAAGGATATGTTATTTTATTTTCATGTAAATAAGTCATGAATGATTACTCATATTTTTGTAATTTTATGAGATATTTCATGCTAGTTGCCAAATGATGGTTCCCACATGTGTTAGGTGACTCACATGGGCTGCTAAGAGCTGATCATTGGAGTGTATATACCAATAGTACATACATCTAAAAGCTGTGTATTGTACGAGTACGAATACGGGTGCATACGAGTAGAATTGTTGATGAAACTGAACGAGGATGTAATTGTAAGCATTTTTGTTAAGTAGAAGTATTTTGATAAGTGTATTGAAGTCTTTCAAAAGTGTATAAATACATATTAAAACACTACATGTATATATATTTTAACTGAGTCGTTAACTCATCGTTAGTCGTTACATGTAAATGTTGTTTTGAAACCTTTAGGTTAACGATCTTGTTGAATGTTGTTAACCCATTGTTTATTATAACAAATGAGATGTTAAATTGTTATATTATCATGATATTATGATATATAATATATCTTAGTATGATGTATATACTGTTAAATGTCGTTACAACGATAATCGTTACATATATGTCTCGTTTCGAAATCATTAAGTTAGTAGTCTTATTTTTACATATGTAATTCATTGTTAATACACTTAATAATATATTTACTTATCATTTAACATAATTAACCAAGTGTATCAATATCTTAATATGATTCATATGTACCTAGTAAGACGTTGTTATAACGATAATCGTTATATATATCGTTTTCGAGTTTCTTAAATTAATATTCTCATTTTTATGTATATAACTCATTGTTAAAATACCTAATGAGATACATACTTATAATAAAATCATGTTAACTATATATATAACCATATATATGTCATTGTATAGTTTTTACATGTTTTAACGTTCGTGAATCACCGGTCAACTTGGGTGGTCAATTGTCTATATGAAACATATTTCAATTAATCAAGTCTTAACAAGTTTAATTGCTTAACATGTTGGAAACATTTAATCATGTAAATATCAATCTCAATTAATATATATAAACATGGAAAAGTTCGGGTCACTACAGTACCTACCCGTTAAATAAATTTCGTCCCGAAATTTTAAGCTGTTGAAGGTGTTGACGAATCTTCTGGAAATAGATGCGGGTATTTCTTCTTCATCTGATCTTCACGCTCCCAGGTGAACTCGGGTCCTCTACGAGCATTCCATCGAACCTTAACAATTGGTATCTTGTTTTGCTTAAGTCTTTTAACCTCACAATCCATTATTTCGACGGGTTCTTCGATGAATTGAAGTTTTTCGTTGATTTGGATTTCATCTAACGGAATAGTGAGATCTTCTTTAGCAAAACATTTTTTCAAATTCGAGACGTGGAAAGTGTTATGTACAGCCGCGACTTGTTGAGGTAACTCTAGTCGGTAAGCTACTGGTCCGACACGATCAATAATCTTGAATGGTCCAATATACCTTGGATTTAATTTCCCTCGTTTACCAAATCGAACAACGCCTTTCCAAGGTGCAACTTTAAGCATGACCATCTCTCCAATTTCAAATTCTATATCTTTTCTTTTAATGTCAGCGTAGCTCTTTTGTCGACTTTGGGCGGTTTTCAACCGTTGTTGAATTTGGATGATCTTCTCGGTAGTTTCTTGTATAATCTCCGGACCCGTAATCTGTCTATCCCCCACTTCACTCCAACAAATCGGAGACCTGCACTTTCTACCATAAAGTGCTTCAAACGGCGCCATCTCAATGCTTGAATGGTAGCTGTTGTTGTAGGAAAATTCTGCTAACGGTAGATGTCGATCCCAACTGTTTCCGAAATCAATAACACATGCTCGTAGCATGTCTTCAAGCGTTTGTATTGTCCGTTCGCTCTGCCCATCAGTTTGTGGATGATAGGCAGTACTCATGTCTAGACGAGTTCCTAATACTTGCTGTAATGTCTGCCAGAATCTTGAAATATATCTGCCATCCCTATCAGAGATAATAGAGATTGGTATTCCATGTCTGGAGACGACTTCCTTCAAATACAGTTGTGCTAACTTCTCCATCTTGTCATCTTCTCTTATTGGCAGGAAGTGTGCTGATTTGGTGAGACGATCAACTATTACCCAAATAGTATCAAAACCACTTGCAGTCCTTGGCAATTTAGTGATGAAATCCATGGTAATGTTTTCCCATTTCCATTCTGGGATTTCGGGTTGTTGAAGTAGACCTGATGGTTTCTGATGCTCAGCTTTGACCTTAGAACATGTCAAACATTCTCCTACGTATTTAGCAACATCGGCTTTCATACCCGGCCACCAAAAATGTTTCTTGAGATCCTTGTACATCTTTCCCGTTCCAGGATGTATTGAGTATCTGGTTTTATGAGCTTCTCTAAGTACCATTTCTCTCATATCTCCAAATTTTGGTACCCAAATCCTTTCAGCCCTATACCGGGTTCCGTCTTCCCGAATATTAAGATGCTTCTCCGATCCTTTGGGTATTTCATCCTTTAAATTTCCCTCTTTTAAAACTCCTTGTTGCGCCTCCTTTATTTGAGTAGTAAGGTTATTATGAATCATTATATTCATAGATTTTACTCGAATGGGTTCTCTGTCCTTCCTGCTCAAGGCATCGGCTACCACATTTGCCTTCCCCGGGTGGTAACGAATCTCAAAGTCGTAATCATTCAACAATTCAATCCACCTACGCTGCCTCATATTCAGTTGTTTCTGATTAAATATGTGTTGAAGACTTTTGTGGTCGGTATATATAATACTTTTGACCCCATATAAGTAGTGCCTCCAAGTCTTTAATGCAAAAATAACCGCGCCTAATTCCAAATCATGCGTCGTATAATTTTGCTCGTGAATCTTTAATTGTCTAGACGCATAAGCAATCACCTTCGTTCGTTGCATTAATACATAACCGAGACCTTGCTTTGATGCGTCACAATAAATCACAAAATCATCATTCCCTTCAGGCAATGACAATATAGGTGCCGTAGTTAGCTTTTTCTTCAATAACTGAAATGCTTTCTCTTGTTCATCCTTCCATTCAAATTTCTTCCCTTTATGCGTTAATGCAGTCAAGGGTTTTGCTATTCTGGAAAAGTCTTGGATGAACCTTCTGTAGTAACCAGCTAGTCCTAAAAACTGGCGTATGTGTTTCGGAGTTTTCAGGGTTTCCCACTTTTCAACAGTTTCTATCTTTGCCGGATCCACCTTAATACCTTCTTTGTTCACTATGTGACCGAGGAATTGAACTTCTTCCAACCAAAATGCACACTTTGAAAACTTAGCGTACAATTCTTCCTTCCTCAATACTTCTAACACCTTTCTCAAATGTTCACCGTGTTCTTGGTCATTCTTTGAGTAAATAAGTATGTCATCAATGAAAACAATGACAAACTTGTCAAGGTATGGTCCACACACTCGGTTCATAAGGTCCATGAACACAGCTGGTGCATTAGTTAAACCAAATGGCATGACCATAAACTCGTAATGACCGTAACGTGTTCTGAAAGCAGTCTTTGGAATATCATCTTCTTTCACCCGCATTTGATGATACCCGGAACGTAAGTCAATCTTTGAATAAACAGACGAGCCTTGTAGTTGATCAAATAAGTCGTCGATTCTCGGTAGTGGGTAGCGGTTCTTGATGGTAAGTTTGTTCAACTCTCGGTAGTCGATACACAACCTGAATGTACCATCTTTCTTCTTGACAAACAAAACAGGAGCTCCCCACGGTGATGTGCTTGGTCGAATGAAACCACGCTCTAAAAGTTCTTGTAATTGGCTTTGCAGTTCTTTCATCTCGCTGGGTGCGAGTCTGTAAGGAGCACGAGCTATTGGTGTAGCTCCTGGTACAAGATCTATTTGAAATTCAACGGATCTATGTGGGGGTAATCCCGGTAATTCTTTCGGAAATACATCGGGAAATTCTTTTGCGACGGGAACATCATTGATGCTCTTTTCTTCAGTTTGTACTTTCTCGACGTGTGCTAGAACAGCATAGCAACCTTTTCTTATTAGTTTTTGTGCCTTCAAATTACTAATAAGATGTAGCTTCGTGTTGCCCTTTTCTCCGTACACCATTAAGGGTTTTCCTTTTTCTCGTATAATGCGAATTGCATTTTTGTAACAAACGATCTCTGCTTTCACTTCTTTCAACCAGTCCATACCAATTATCACATCAAAACTCCCTAACTCTACTGGTATCAAATCAATCTTAAATGTTTCGCTAACCAGTTTAATTTCTCGATTCAGACATATATTATCTGCTGAAATTAATTTACCATTTGCTAATTCGAGTAAAAATTTACTATCCAAAGGCGTAAATGGACAACTTAATTTAGCACAAAAATCTCTACTCATATAGCTTCTATCCGCACCCGAATCAAATAAAACGTAAGCAGATTTATTGTCAATAAGAAACGTACCCGTAACAAGCTCCGGGTCTTCTTGTGCCTCTGCCGCATTAATATTGAAAACTCTTCCGCGGCCTTGTCCATTCGTGTTCTCCTGGTTCGGGCAATTTCTAATAATGTGGCCCGGTTTTCCACATTTATAACAAACTACATTGGCATAACTTGCTCCGACACTACTTGCTCCGCCATTACTCGTTCCGACACCATTTGTTCCTTTCGTTCTATTAACCCCTGGTCCGTAGACCTCACACTTCGCCGCGCTATGACCATTTCTTTTACACTTGTTGCAAAATTTAGTGCAGAACCCCGAGTGATACTTTTCACACCTTTGGCATAGCTGCTTCTGATTGTTGTTGTTGTTGCGGTTATTATTGTTGTTTGGATGATTGTTGTAGTTGCTATTGTTGTTGTTGTTGTTGTTGGGCCGTTTGTTGTAGTTGCGATTGATGTTGCGATTGTTGGGATAATTGTTGCGATTATTGTTGTTGTTGTATTGGTGATTCTTATCACCGTTTTCCTCCCACTTTCTTTTGACTTGCTTCACATTGGCCTCTTCAGCAGTCTGTTCTTTAATTCTTTCTTCAATCTGGTTCACTAGTTTGTGAGCCATTCTACATGCCTGTTGTATGGAGGCGGGCTCGTGTGAACTTATATCTTCTTGGATTCTTTCCGGTAATCCTTTCACAAACGCGTCGATCTTCTCTTCCTCATCTTCGAATGCTCCCGGACACAATAGGCACAATTCTGTGAATCGTCTTTCGTACGTGGTAATATCAAATCCTTGGGTTCGTAACCCTCTAAGTTCTGTCTTGAGCTTATTGACCTCGGTTCTGGGACGGTACTTCTCGTTCATCAAGTGCTTGAATGCTGACCACGGTAGTGCGTACGCATCGTCTTGTCCCACTTGCTCTAGATAGGTATTCCACCATGTTAATGCAGAACCTGTGAAGGTATGTGTAGCGTACTTCACTTTGTCCTCTTCAGTACACTTACTTATGGCAAACACCGATTCGACCTTCTCGGTCCACCGTTTCAATCCGATCGGTCCTTCGGTTCCATCAAATTCCAAAGGTTCGCAGGCAGTGAATTCTTTGTAGGTGCATCCTACACGATTTCCTGTACTGCTAGATCCAATGTTATTGTTGGTATGTAGCGCAGCCTGTACTGCGGCTATGTTTGAAGCTAGAAAAGTACGGAATTCCTCTTCATTCATATTCACGGTGTGTCGAGTAGTCGGTGCCATTTCCTTCAAAATAGTCAAATGGAACAAGTTAATCATACAGAATATTAAGAGTAGTTAATAGTATTTCGTAGCATAATATGAACTCATTTATAAAAGCTTTTTCTTCATATTAGCATTTTATAAGTTTAAATTCGGGTAGTACCTACCCGTTAAGTTCATACTTAGTAGCTAATATACAATTCAACTACTACAATTCTATATGAAAAACTGATTATAATAATATTTCGCGTTCAAACTTTTATACAATATTTTACAAACTTACAATACCGCTTATTTTACATAAAGCATGAAATATAGCACACAATAACTTTGATACAAGATAGTTGTGAAGATAATTCTAGCTAGTACACAAGTCGTTCAGCAAAGGTAATAAAGACACGTAATTCATACGTCCAGAAACAAGTCATGCATTCTGGTTTTACTAGAACTACTTCCCATCCTTGGTCTTGTGGAACATAACCGTTATGGCCGTTGATAAGACAGCGTGTTGTAACGTCGTTAAAGGGACGAGGGTTACGTAATGTCCAACAGTCCCGTAACAATCTAAAAACCTCATTTCTTACCCCAATTACCGACTCCGTCACTTGTGGGAACATTTTGTTTAATAGTTGTAGGCCGATGTTCTTGTTCTCACTTTGGTGAGAAGCGAACATTACTAATCCGTAAGCATAACATGCTTCTTTATGTTGCATGTTAGCCGCTTTTTCTAAATCACGAAGTCCAATATTCGGATATATTGAGTCAAAATAATTTCTTAACCCATTGCGTAAAATAGCATTTGGGTTCCTCGCAATATATGCGTCAAAGTAAACACATCGTAACTTATGGATTTCCCAATGTGATATCCCCCATCTTTCGAACGAAAGCCTTTTATAAACCAAGACATTCTTGGAACGTTCTTCGAATGTCTTACAAACTGATCTCGCCTTAAATAGTTGTGCCGAAGAATTCTGACCGACTCTAGACAAGATTTCATCAATCATGTCTCCGGGTAGGTCTCTTAAAATATTGGGTTGTCTATCCATTTTGTGTTTTTATACTGTAAAATAGACAAGAGTTAGATTCATAAAAAAAATACTTATTAATACAAGCAATTTTTACATAAATCATAAAGCATAAGCACACTATATTACATATATTACACCACACGAATACAACTATCTTATTCCGACTCGCTTGTTTCTTCTTCTTCGGTTTTGGTTCGTTTTGCCAAGTTTCTAGGGATATATGATGTTCCCCTAATACGAGCCGTCGTGATCCACATTGGTTTAGAAAAACCTGGTGGTTTAGAGGTTCCCGGGTCATTGTTACTGTCATAACCCGTCCTTAACCGTAAGAACGTGTTAGATAACGTATGATTTCATTGCGAGGTATTGACCTCTATATGCGACATTTTTAAAAGAAAAACTGCATATATTATACATTACAAACCATGATTCTTATTTTTGATACAAGCTTTGGACGAAATAAAGATGATTATCGTTTAGCGATAATCTTCGACTTACAAACTTTACAAATGATGATAACAACACGATTTCTAGCATATTTTACAACACAAGTTCTTGGATATGCAGTCTTATTTTTGACACAAATATGCGTACGTAAGATCCTGCTCAAATTCAACATAATGCAGCGGAAACTTCTAATTATCACCTGAGAATAAACATGTTTAAAACGTCAACATAAAGTTGGTGAGATATAGGTTTAGTGCCGGCAGCAATATATATATAGACCACAAGATTTCGTATATAATCAGTTTAATAAAAATATTCTAAGTGGTTGAGCACTTGGTAACCATACTTAACAATTAATCACGTCGCATATTCCCTTTAATATGAAATCTTACTACACTGTACCAAGTGTAGTCACGAAACGAAGTACTGTGCAACCGTTGAATACTGGTCGTCCAGTCCGGCTGGGGTTGTCAAGCCCGATAGATCTATCAACAGGATTCGCGTTTACAATACCGCTGTAAATATTAGTTACCAAGCTACAGGGAAGTATGCCAGTGGTACAACTCAACGTAGAATATATTTTTCAGTTACTTGTGTCCATAACGTAAAACATAAAATACATGTATTCTCATCCCGAAATATTTAGAGTTTAAAAGTGGGACTATATACTCACTTTCGTCTTGAAGATATGTAATTTCGACTTGGTCTCCGATTGATATCACGAACCTATCCATATATAGTTTATCAATATATTTCTATTTTAAACAATCGTCACATATATATACTTTTTATACTTTTAATAGTTTTAATAATTTCTTAGTCCGTAGTTAGCAGTCCGATGTTAGTAATTCAATTTTAATGGTTCATTTTTAGGTGTTTAATAAACCCCCAATGAAATAAATAAAACCCCCCATCGTATATGTATTGGTCGAGATTAATCTTGAACCATGGTACCGGTGTTGTCAAATGACGTGTTGCGTACATAAAGTACCGGTGTTGTCAAATGACGTGTTGCGTACAATCATGGGATCTTATGATTAATCTTCTCGTATTGTTTACGGGTGATCCTGAACCATATAAAATTAAATTATGAGTACATATATATAAAATATCATGTTATTTTAAAAAGATGTGATTTATTTAATTTTCTCCAATTATTTTCGTAGCCAAACTAGTCTTAGATATCCGATCTCGTTTTGGTCATAGTTTCTTCGTTACAACTCCGTTTTCGTTGATTCAACTTGCCACTTCCTTGGATCGAGTCCCTCTTTAAGACTATGAACTGTAAATACCTTAGTTTGTATTCGAAATCACAGGTCATAGGTCAAACTTTAGTGAAACTTATGAAGTTAATCATTTTCCATCATGTAAACAACCTTAAATGATTATGTTTCTAAAAATACTTATACTTTGAGTTAAATCATGAAATTTTTATGTGTTATCATATTCATAGTAAAAATCATTTTTCCAGAACATAAACCTTCAATTCAAAGTTTAAGATGGTTTTTAATTATCCAACCCAAAACAGCCCCCGGTTACACTCCGACGTCGTAAAAACAGTTTTTAAGGTGTTCTTTGAAAAACCAAGTTATACCTTGTTAAATTAGCATATATTTAAGTTATATTACAGGTCTTGAAGTATTTTAAAAGTTAAGTTAGAAGGATCTATTTAGTTTGCAAACAAGTTTGCAAACAAGTTTGAAAACATTCAAACTATGTTCTTGTTGTTAAAATTGTATACCACAAAATATGATAGCTATATATATATGAATCGAATAAGGTTATGAACATAGATACTACCTCAAGTTCCTTGGACAAGGTTTATGTAAAAGAGGAGTAAGAACCTAGAACCAAAAGAATGATGGAATTGGATGAAAGATTGGAAGTAAACTTGTGTTCTTGAAAGGATTCTTGAAGTGTTCTTGTATGGTTTTTCTTATGATGATTAAGGGTTGTTTTTGAAGCTAAATGATGGGGAAAATGCTTGGAGATGATCAAGTATGAAGTTAAGAGTATTTTGAGAGAGAAATGGGAGTGTAAGTATGAGAAAATGGGGTGAAGAAATGGTGTGCATGCATAAAAACGTTTTTAGGTTATAAAGGAAAAAAAAGATACCTAACTTTGTTTTCTTGCTAAATAATTCATGCTACTTGACAAATGGTTGGTTCCACATGTTTCTTAATCATTTAAGGCTGATAAGGAGCAGATTTTTATTGGTATATACCAATAGTAAATACATCTAGAAGCTGCGTATGATACGGGTACATATACCCTAGATATACGTGTAGAAATCTTTGAGAAAACGGAACGAGGATTCAAATATAGCTATCTTTTGTAAATATACTTATATTGTTTTATGTATGTAAGCCCTTTAAAAGTGATAAAATACATATCTATACGATGCATGTATAAGTATTATAGGTTATAAGTATTTATGTCGAAGAACGTTACGTATAGTTATCGTTTTGAAAACTTAAGTTAGTAGTTTCAAAATATACTTATAATTCATTGTTATTAGTACCCAATGAGATGTTAAACATCCTTAGATCATGTTAAATATATATAAATACATATATATACATAAACGTATAATTATCGTATGTTATATAGTTCGTGATATCATCGGTCAAATTGGACGGTCAAACGTTGTGTAAAACTCTTTTCAAAAACATAAATCTCAACAATTTAGATTGCTTATCATGTTGGTAAGGTTTAATTTATGTAAATATTAATCTTACAAGTATAGAATGATCGAAAAAGTGCGGGTCATTACAGTACCTACCCGTTAAATAAATTTCGTCCCGAAATTTTAAAATTGTACCTATTTTGCGTCATCGGGAAACAAGTGTGGATACTTTTGTTTCATTTGATCCTATCGTTCCCAAGTAAACTCGGGACCCCTTCGAGCATTCCAACGAACCTTAACGATCGGTATGTTGCTCTGCTTGAGCCGTTTAACTTCACGATCCATGATTTCGATTGGTTCTTCGATGAATTGTAGTTTCTCGTCGACATGGATTTCTTCAAGAGGAATGGTGAGGTCTTCCTTTGCAAGACACTTCTTAAGGTTTGAGACGTGAAAGGTATTATGTACTCCGGCGAGTTGTTGCGGTAACTCGAGTCGATAAGCTACCGGTCCAATGTGTTCGATGATCTTGAACGGGCCTACATACCTTGGGTTTAGTTTACCCCTTTTTCCAAAACGTATTACACCTTTCCAAGGTGACACCTTTAACATAACCATGTCACCGATCTGAAACTCTAATGGTTTCCTTCGAACATCGGCGTAGCTCTTTTGGCGACTACGGGCTGTTTTCAATCTCTCCTTGATTTGTACTATCTTCTCAGTCGTTTCGTGTATGATCTCGGGACCAGTTAATTGTCGATCTCCTACTTCATTCCAACAAATAGGAGATCTACACTTCCTTCCGTACAATGCTTCGAATGGCGCAGCTTTAATGCTCGCATGATAACTATTATTATACGAGAATTCTGCTAATGGTAGATATTTATCCCATCCGTTTCCAAAATCGATCACACATGCCCTGAGCATGTCTTCAAGAGTCTGAATCGTTCTTTCACTCTGCCCGTCGGTTTGCGGATGATACGCGGTACTCATATCCAAACGAGTTCCTAGGGCCTCCTGTAGTGATTGCCAGAACTTTGATGTAAATCTACTATCACGATCGGATATAATGGAAATAGGTATTCCATGCCTTGAAACAACTTCCTTTATATACAATCGTAATAGTTTCTCCATTCTATCTGTTTCCTTTATAGGTAAGAAGTGTGCAGACTTGGTGAGACGATCAACAATCACCCAAATGGTGTCGTATCCCCAGGCAGTCTTTGGTAACTTCGTGATGAAATCCATGGTAATACCATCCCATTTCCATTCTGGGATTTCTGGTTGTTGAAGTAACCCTGACGGCTTCTGGTGTTCAGCTTTGACTTTGGAACAAGTTAAACATTCCCCAACATATGTTGCAACGTCTGTCTTTAAATTAGGCCACCAATAATGTGTCTTAAGATCTTGGTACATCTTTCCAACTCCAGGATGTATCGAGTATCTTGTCTTATGTGCCTCATTTAATATCAACTTCCTTAATCCACCCAACTTCAGTACCCAAATACGATTTGCAAAATATCGAATTCCATCTTCCCGCATAACGAGTTGCTTCTCATACTTCTTCATTATTTCATTTCCTATATTTTCTTTAGTAAGTGCTTCTCGTTGAACTTCTTTGATTTGTGAGTTGAGATTCATGCGAATTTTTATGTTCATCGCTCGTACTCGAATTGGTTCTCGTTCCTTTCTGCTTAGAGCGTCGGCCACCACGTTCGCTTTCCCGGGATGATAACGAATTTCACAATCATAGTCGTTTATTAACTCAACCCACCTACGTTGTCTCATGTTCAGCTGTTTCTGATTAAAAATATGTTGAAGGCTTTTATGATCAGTAAACACAGTGCATTTAACCCCATACAAGTAGTGTCTCCATATCTTCAATGCAAACACGACTGCTCCCAGTTCTAGATCATGCGTCGTATAATTCCGCTCGTGAATCTTCAATTGTCGGGATGCGTATGCAATAACTTTATTTCGTTGCATAAGAACGCAACCAAAACCTTGTCGCGAAGCGTCACAATATATTTCAAAATCATCGTTCCCTTCTGGTAACGATAAAATAGGCGCCGTAGTCAACTTCTTTTTCAGTAACTGAAATGCACTCTCCTGCTCAGAAGTCCATTCATATTTCTTCCCTTTTTGCGTTAACGCTGTCAACGGCTTAGCTATTCGGGAAAAATCTTGAATAAACCTTCTATAATAACCGGCTAAACCCAAAAATTGGCGTATCTGCATTGGTGTCTTAGGAGTCTCCCATTTTTTAATGGCTTCAATTTTTGCTGGATCAACCTGAATTCCTTTGCTACTAACAACGTGGCCAAGAAATTGCACTTCTTTCAACCAGAAAGCACATTTAGAAAATTTAGCATATAGCTGTTCTTTTCTCAACAACTCTAATATCAACCTTAAATGCTGCTCATGCTCTTGCTCACTCTTGGAATAGATAAGAATATCATCAATGAAAACGATAACAAACTTATCTAAATATGGACTACAAACTCGATTCATGAGGTCCATGAATACAGCTGGCGCATTTGTCAACCCAAACGGCATGACCAAAAATTCGTAATGACCATAACGTGTCCGAAAAGCAGTTTTCGGAATGTCCTCTTCTTTGACACGTAATTGATGATAGCCCGACCTTAAGTCAATTTTTGAGTACACACATGATCCTTGGAGTTGATCAAATAAGTCGTCAATTCTCGGTAGTGGATACCGATTCTTGATAGTTAACTTATTTAATTCACGATAATCTATACACATCCTAAAAGATCCATCTTTCTTTTTAACAAATAGAATCGGAGCTCCCCACGGTGAAGTACTTGGTCGTATGAATCCATGATCCAGTAATTCTTTTAACTGACTCTGAAGTTCTTTTAACTCGGACGGTGCAAGTCTATATGGAGCACGAGCCACTGGTGCAGCTCCTGGTACTAAATCTATTTGAAATTCCACAGATCTAAATGGAGGTAATCCCGGCAACTCTTCCGGAAAAACTTCAGGAAAATCTCTTGCCACAGGCACATCGTTGATGCACTTCTCTTTTTCTTTCTTTTTGACTTTATTAACATGTGCTAGAATAGCATAACATCCCTTTTCTAAACACTTCTTGGCTTTCAAACAGCTAATGAGTTTTAGCTTTGAATTACCCTTCTCTCCATAAATCATCACCGGCATTTTATCCTTACTAGGAATGCGAATTGCCTTCTTGGCACACACAACTTCAGCTCCTACTTTGGACATCCAGTCCATTCCGACTATTACATCAAAACTTCCTAATTCTACGGGTATTAAGTCAATTTTAAACGTTTCTCCGGCTAAATTTATTTCACAATCACGACAAATTTTATCGGCTTTAATTAGTTTACCATTAGCTAACTCAATCATGTACTTAGCATCTAGAGGTAATGATGAACAATTCAATTTAGTGTAAAAATTTCTACACACGTAACTTGTATCGGCACCAGTATCAAATATAATAGACGCTGATAAGTTATTAATGGTAAACGTACCCGTAACAAGCTCCGGGTCTTCACGTGCCTCTCTAGCATTAATAATAAATGCTCTCCCACGTGCAGGTCTGACATTCTTCTCTGGATTCGGGCACTGGCTCTTATAGTGACCTTGTTTTCCACACCCAAAACAAGTAACGGTAGCCAAAGCAGTTCTATTTGCATTGGTGGCAGGAGTCTTGGTACCATTTGTATTTGTAACGAGAGCCCTACAATCTTCAGCAAGATGACCCTGTCGATTACACTTGTTGCATACCACACTACAGTAACCAAAATGATGTTTGTGGCATCGGTTGCATAAAGGACTTTGTCCTTTGTAACCAAAACCTGAACCACTACCCGCACCTTTCGTGGTTTCTTGTTTCTTAAAAGATTGTTGTTGGTTACCTCGATCATAATTTCCATTCCACTTTCTTTTGTTACCTGATACCTTCACATCAGTATTGGATGCTTTCTTATCCATGATGACCTGATCCATTAGCTCGTTTGCCATGGTTATAGCTTCATGAATTGTCTTAGGTTTTGATGCTGTAACATTTGCCTTGACCTTTTTGGGCAAACCATCTTTGTACATTTCAATCTTCCGTTCTTCGGTTGGAACCAATTCAGGACATAGCAAAACTAATTCCATGAATCGCTGATTGTAGTTGGTGATTTCAGTACCAATAACCTTCAGACTTCGTAACTCATCTTCCAACTTCCTAACCTCGTTCCTTGGACAATATTCGTTGATTAACATTGTTTTGAATTCTTCCCACGGAGTATCATAAGCTACATCTCCTCCTACAGCCTTCACATAATTTTTCCACCACGTGAGTGCACTATCTTGTAAAGTGCACGATGCGTATTTGGTCATGTCCTTTTCAACACAACCACTGATTTTGAACACAGTTTCCATCTTTTCTATCCACCGGGTTAAACCGATCGGTCCTTCTGTTCCACTGAATGATGAGGGCTTGCAAGCTTGAAAAGTTTTGTAAGTGCACCCCACACGAGGATTTGGGTTAACTGCAGCACCTCTTGCAGCCTCGACCCATAACATTCTGTCGTTCACTCGCTGATTGATGAGTTCCTGGATTTCTTGTTCCGTCATTCGGTTCAATCGCGCCATATTCTTCTATAAGAATGAAAAGAAAATAATTATTCCCATGGAATATTATAGATGTAGTGTATATTTACAGTACATTATAACTTATTAATAATATGAACCAGGTATTATTATAAAAGCCTTTTCTTCTTATTAGCGTTTTATAATTATATCTAGGGTAGTACCTACCCGTTAATGTCCATACTTAATAGCTTAGTACAGAATCAATTACTACCATCTAAGTAATACTTAACCATGGAAAATTATTGCATTTCACACTTCACTATTTTACATATGCTTATCTTACATCGAACATTAAGCAAACCACACTAATAATATTATACAAAACATTATATGATCCCATGGTTTAATACGGCAGCGCATCGTTTGGTCTATTTTCTAGGACGTTTAGGTTCAAAGAATCGCTTAACGCTTATCCTGGCTGTCTGCCTATATTTTGGCTGTGGGGCTGAAGAACTGGATGCCGGGATAGAACGAATAGGTATAGCGGGAATAGGGGTGGTAGTGTTTAGTGGAGTTGGTGCCACATCATCCTCACTAAACTCGGGATTTGAATTTTCTAATTCATTAGCCTTTCGTTTCTTTCCTAATTCGAACTTGTCTTTCGTAATTTCCTGTATTTCTTCCTCGGGTTCACTTTCCTCCTCGGGTTCACTTTCCTCCTCGGGTTCACTTTCCGGGTTCCCTATAGTTGGTTCATCCGGAATTTGTGAGTCTTCCCCAAAGATATTATTTTCGTCATCGGATAGGTTAATGACTGAAACGCCATCTGAAGATTCTGATTCGGAGTCGCTGAATGTGATAATAAGTTTCGAGCCCGACATCTATCACATAACAACTAACCCATTAGTACTACATAATATTTACATATAAATTTTAACCAACAATGATAAGCAATGGTTTTAAATCAGACCCGGTCAAAGTCCAGACTTACTAATGTATCCTAACGACTTATCAGTTAGACACACTAATGCAAACCTGGTTCGCTAAGACCACCGCTCTGATACCACATGTCATAACCCGTCCTTAACCGTAAGAACGTGTTAGATAACGTATGATTTCATTGCGAGGTATTGACCTCTATATGCGACATTTTTAAAAGAAAAACTGCATATATTATACATTACAAACCATGATTCTTATTTTTGATACAAGCTTTGGACGAAATAAAGATGATTATCGTTTAGCGATAATCTTCGACTTACAAACTTTACAAATGATGATAACAACACGATTTCTAGCATATTTTACAACACAAGTTCTTGGATATGCAGTCTTATTTTTGACACAAATATGCGTACGCAAGATCCTGCTCAAATTCAACATAATGCAGCGGAAACTTCTAATTATCACCTGAGAATAAACATGTTTAAAACGTCAACATAAAGTTGGTGAGATATAGGTTTAGTGCCGGCAGCAATATATATATAGACCACAAGATTTCGTATATAATCAGTTTAATAAAAATATTCTAAGTGGTTGAGCACTTGGTAACCATACTTAACAATTAATCACGTCGCATATTCCCTTTAATATGAAATCTTACTACACTGTACCAAGTGTAGTCACGAAACGAAGTACTGTGCAACCGTTGAATACTGGTCGTCCAGTCCGGCTGGGGTTGTCAAGCCCGATAGATCTATCAACAGGATTCGCGTTTACAATACCGCTGTAAATATTAGTTACCAAACTACAGGGAAGTATGCCAGTGGTACAACTCAACGTAGAATATATTTTTCAGTTACTTGTGTCCATAACGTAAAACATAAAATACATGTATTCTCATCCCGAAATATTTAGAGTTTAAAAGTGGGACTATATACTCACTTTCGTCTTGAAGATATGTAATTTCGACTTGGTCTCCGATTGATATCACGAACCTATCCATATATAGTTTATCAATATATTTCTATTTTAAACAATCGTCACATATATATACTTTTTATACTTTTAATAGTTTTAATAATTTCTTAGTCCGTAGTTAGCAGTCCGATGTTAGTAATTCAATTTTAATGGTTCATTTTTAGGTGTTTAATAAACCCCCAATGAAATAAATAAAACCCCCCATCGTATATGTATTGGTCGAGATTAATCTTGAACCATGGTACCGGTGTTGTCAAATGACGTGTTGCGTACATAAAGTACCGGTGTTGTCAAATGACGTGTTGCGTACAATCATGGGATCTTATGATTAATCTTCTCGTATTGTTTACGGGTGATCCTGAACCATATAAAATTAAATTATGAGTACATATATATAGTTTCTTCGTTACAACTCCGTTTTCGTTGATTCAACTTGCCACTTCCTTGGATCGAGTCCCTCTTTAAGACTATGAACTGTAAATACCTTAGTTTGTATTCGAAATCACAGGTCATAGGTCAAACTTTAGTGAAACTTATGAAGTTAATCATTTTCCATCATGTAAACAACCTTAAATGATTATGTTTCTAAAAATACTTATACTTTGAGTTAAATCATGAAATTTTTATGTGTTATCATATTCATAGTAAAAATCATTTTTCCAGAACATAAACCTTCAATTCAAAGTTTAAGATGGTTTTTAATTATCCAACCCAAAACAGCCCCCGGTTACACTCCGACGTCGTAAAAACAGTTTTTAAGGTGTTCTTTGAAAAACCAAGTTATACCTTGTTAAATTAGCATATATTTAAGTTATATTACAGGTCTTGAAGTATTTTAAAAGTTAAGTTAGAAGGATCTATTTAGTTTGCAAACAAGTTTGCAAACAAGTTTGAAAACATTCAAACTATGTTCTTGTTGTTAAAATTGTATACCACAAAATATGATAGCTATATATATATGAATCGAATAAGGTTATGAACATAGATACTACCTCAAGTTCCTTGGACAAGGTTTCTGTAAAAGAGGAGTAAGAACCTAGAACCAAAAGAGTGATGGAATTGGATGAAAGATTGGAAGTAAACTTGTGTTCTTGAAAGGATTCTTGAAGTGTTCTTGTATGGTTTTTCTTATGATGATTAAGGGTTGTTTTTGAAGCTAAATGATGGGGAAAATGCTTGGAGATGATCAAGTATGAAGTTAAGAGTATTTTGAGAGAGAAATGGGAGTGTAAGTATGAGAAAATGGGGTGAAGAAATGGTGTGCATGCATAAAAACGTTTTTAGGTTATAAAGGAAAAAAAAGATACCTAACTTTGTTTTCTTGCTAAATAATTCATGCTACTTGACAAATGGTTGGTTCCACATGTTTCTTAATCATTTAAGGCTGCTAAGGAGCAGATTTTTATTGGTATATACCAATAGTAAATACATCTAGAAGCTGCGTATGATACGGGTACATATACCCTAGATATACGTGTAGAAATCTTTGAGAAAACGGAACGAGGATTCAAATATAGCTATCTTTTGTAAATATACTTATATTGTTTTATGTATGTAAGCCCTTTAAAAGTGATAAAATACATATCTATACGATGCATGTATAAGTATTATAGGTTATAAGTATTTATGTCGAAGAACGTTACGTATAGTTATCGTTTTGAAAACTTAAGTTAGTAGTTTCAAAATATACTTATAACTCATTGTTATTAGTACCCAATGAGATGTTAAACATCCTTAGATCATGTTAAATATATATAAATACATATATATACATAAACGTATAATTATCGTATGTTATATAGTTCGTGATATCATCGGTCAAATTGGACGGTCAAACGTTGTGTAAAACTCTTTTCAAAAACATAAATCTCAACAATTTAGATTGCTTATCATGTTGGTAAGGTTTAATTTATGTAAATATTAATCTTACAAGTATAGAATGATCGAAAAAGTGCGGGTCATTACAGTTACAACTTAAGGACTTCGGGGGTTGACGATACATATAAAGTTCATCGGGGTTGGAATTATATTTCTCTATTTTTATGCCCTTTCCCTTATTATTTTCTTTTGCCTTTTTAAATTCAGTTGGGGTAATTTCTATAACATCATCGGAATTCTCGTCGGAATCCGATTCATCGGAGAATTGGTAATCCTCCCAATATTTTGCTTCCTTGGCGGAAACACCATTGACCATAATTAACCTTGGTCGGTTGGTTGAGGATTTTCTTTTACTTAACCGTTTTATTATTTCTCCCACCGGTTCTATTTCTTCATCCGGTTCCGATTCTTCTTCCGGTTCCGATTCTTCTTCCGGTTCCGACTCTTCTTTCGGTTCCTCTTCGGGAACTTGTGAATCAGTCCACGAATCATTCCAATTTACATTTGACTCTTCATTATTATTAGGTGAGTCAATGTGACTTGTTCTAGAGGTAGACATCTATCACATAATATCAAACGCGTTAAGAGATTAATATATCACATAATATTCACATGTTAAAAATATATAGTTTCCAACAAAATTTGTTAAGCAATCATTTTTCAAGTAAACACGGTCGAAGTCCAGACTCACTAATGCATCCTAACAAACTCGATAAGACACACTAATGCAAAATTCTGGTTCTCTAAGACCAACGCTCGGATACCAACTGAAATGTCCCGTTCTTATTGATTAAAAACGTTCCATATTAATTGATTTCGTTGCGAGGTTTTGACCTCTATATGAGACGTTTTTCAAAGACTGCATTCATTTTAAAACAAACCATAACCTTTATTTCATCAATAAAGGTTTAAAAAGCTTTACGTAGATTATCAATTAATGATAATCTAAAATATCCTGTTTACACACGACCATTACATAATGGTTTACAATACAAATATGTTACAACAAAATAAGTTTCTTGAATGCAGTTTTTACACAATATCATACAAGCATGGACTCCAAATCTCATCCTTATTTAAGTATGCGACAGCGGAAGCTCTTAATAATCACCTGAGAATAAACATGCTTAAAACGTCAACAAAAATGTTGGTGAGTTATAGGTTTAACCTATATATATCAAATCATAATAATAGACCACAAGATTTCATATTTCAATACACATCCCATACATAGAGATAAAAATCATTCATATGGTGAACACCTGGTAACCGACATTAACAAGATGCATATATAAGAATATCCCCATCATTCCGGGACACCCTTCGGATATGATATAAATTTCGAAGTACTAAAGCATCCGGTACTTTGGATGGGGTTTGTTAAGCCCAATAGATCTATCTTTAGGATTCGCGTCAATTAGGGTGTCTGTTCCCTAATTCTTAGATTACCAGACTTAATAAAAAGGGGCATATTCGATTTCGATAATTCAACCATAGAATGTAGTTTCACTTACTTGTGTCTATTTTGTAAATCATTTATAAAACCTGCATGTATTCTCATCCCAAAAATATTAGATTTTAAAAGTGGGACTATAACTCACTTTCACAGATTTTTACTTCGTCGGGAAGTAAGACTTGGCCACTGGTTGATTCACGAACCTATAACAATATATACATATATATCAAAGTATGTTCAAAATATATTTACAACAATTTTAATATATTTTGATGTTTTAAGTTTATTAAGTCAGCTGTCCTCGTTAGTAACCTACAACTAGTTGTCCACAGTTAGATGTACAGAAATAAATCGATAAATATTATCTTGAATCAATCCATGACCCAGTGTATACGTATCTCAGTATTGATCACAACTCAAACTATATATATTTTGGAATCAACCTCAACCCTGTATAGCTAACTCCAACATTCACATATAGAGTGTCTATGGTTGTTCCGAAATATATATAGATGTGTCGACATGATAGGTCGAAACATTGTATACGTGTCTATGGTATCTCAAGATTACATAATATACAATACAAGTTGATTAAGTTATGGTTGGAATAGATTTGTTACCAATTTTCACGTAGCTAAAATGAGAAAAATTATCCAATCTTGTTTTACCCATAACTTCTTCATTTTAAATCCGTTTTGAGTGAATCAAATTGCTATGGTTTCATATTGAACTCTATTTTATGAATCTAAACAGAAAAAGTATAGGTTTATAGTCGGAAAAATAAGTTACAAGTCGTTTTTGTAAAGGTAGTCATTTCAGTCGAAAGAACGACGTCTAGATGACCATTTTAGAAAACATACTTCCACTTTGAGTTTAACCATAATTTTTGGATATAGTTTCATGTTCATAATAAAAATCATTTTCTCAGAATAACAACTTTTAAATCAAAGTTTATCATAGTTTTTAATTAACTAACCCAAAACAGCCCGCGGTGTTACTACGACGGCGTAAATCCGGTTTTACGGTGTTTTTCGTGTTTCCAGGTTTTAAATCATTAAGTTAGCATATCATATAGATATAGAACATGTGTTTAGTTGATTTTAAAAGTCAAGTTAGAAGGATTAACTTTTATTTGCGAACAAGTTTAGAATTAACTAAACCATGTTCTAGTGATTACAAGTTTAAACCTTCGAATAAGATAGCTTTATATGTATGAATCGAATGATGTTATGAACATCATTACTACCTTAAGTTCCTTGGATAAAGCTACTGGAAAAGAGAAAAATGGATCTAGCTTCAACGGATCCTTAGATGGCTCGAAGTTCTTGAAGCAGAATCATGACACGAAAACAAGTTCAAGTAAGATCATCACTTGAAATAAGATTGTTATAGTTATAGAAATTGAACCAAAGTTTGAATATGATTATTACCTTGTATTAGAATGATAACCTACTGTAAGAAACAAAGATTTCTTGAGGTTGGATGATCACCTTACAAGATTGGAAGTGAGCTAGCAAACTTGAAAGTATTCTTGATTTTATGAAACTAGAACTTTTGGAATTTATGAAGAACACTTAGAACTTGAAGATAGAACTTGAGAGAGATCAATTAGATGAAGAAAATTGAAGAATGAAAGTGTTTGTAGGTGTTTTTGGTCGTTGGTGTATGGATTAGATATAAAGGATATGTTATTTTGTTTTCATGTAAATAAGTCATGAATGATTACTCATATTTTTGTAATTTTATGAGATATTTCATGCTAGTTGCCAAATGATGGTTCCCACATGTGTTAGGTGACTCACATGGGCTGCTAAGAGCTGATCATTGGAGTGTATATACCAATAGTACATACATCTAAAAGCTGTGTATTGTACGAGTACGAATACGGGTGCATACGAGTAGAATTGTTGATGAAACTGAACGAGGATGTAATTGTAAGCATTTTTGTTAAGTAGAAGTATTTTGATAAGTGTATTGAAGTCTTTCAAAAGTGTATAAATACATATTAAAACACTACATGTATATATATTTTAACTGAGTCGTTAACTCATCGTTAGTCGTTACATGTAAATGTTGTTTTGAAACCTTTAGGTTAACGATCTTGTTGAATGTTGTTAACCCATTGTTTATTATAACAAATGAGATGTTAAATTGTTATATTATCATGATATTATGATATATAATATATCTTAGTATGATGTATATACTGTTAAATGTCGTTACAACGATAATCGTTACATATATGTCTCGTTTCGAAATCATTAAGTTAGTAGTCTTATTTTTACATATGTAATTCATTGTTAATACACTTAATAATATATTTACTTATCATTTAACATAATTAACCAAGTGTATCAATATCTTAATATGATTCATATGTACCTAGTAAGACGTTGTTATAACGATAATCGTTATATATATCGTTTTCGAGTTTCTTAAATTAATAGTCTCATTTTTATGTATATAACTCATTGTTAAAATACCTAATGAGATACATACTTATAATAAAATCATGTTAACTATATATATAACCATATATATGTCATTGTATAGTTTTTACATGTTTTAACGTTCGTGAATCACCGGTCAACTTGGGTGGTCAATTGTCTATATGAAACATATTTCAATTAATCAAGTATTAACAAGTTTAATTGCTTAACATGTTGGAAATATTTAATCATGTAAATATCAATCTCAATTAATATATATAAACATGGAAAAGTTCGGGTCACTACATTCTGAGGCTTCAAGTTGTGTGGTTACCGAATCCATACCGAATTTGGGTGTGTTACTTGTGATTCTTATCAGTTTCTGATACAGAATCTGGTATACCGAATTGTTACCGAATCTGCTACAGTACCGAACCACTTACCGAATCTGCTACTGTACCGAATTTTTACCGAATCTGACATTCTTGTTAGATTTTATACTGAACCCTGATCATAGATTGTATTTAATACCGAATCTATACCTAATCTACCTCAATTTAAGATGTCTACTCAAGATACTCTTATCATTGGATCAAATTCCAGACCTCCAGTGTTGTTTGATGGCAAGTACACTCAGTGGCTTCATCGTATTACTCAGTACATAGACTATAAGGGTGAGAAAGCTAAACATATTTGGGCTTCTCTGAGAGATGGTCCAGTTGTTGATTTTCATCCGGATACTGGTATGCCAATTCCAGTCTATGAACTTTCTGGTGATAAATGTGAAAGAGCTCAGGGTGACATAGAGGCTAAGAATATTGTCATGCAAGCTATCCCATATGAGCTATTTGAAAATGTTGATAGCAACACTACTGCAAAAGATATATGGGATGAGATCAAATGACAACAAGAAGGTTATGACATGTCAGACGTTACTAAATTGAATAAGGCTCTGGGATTGTATGAAGATTTCAAGCAGGAACCAGAAGAGCTACTCAAGGATACCTACCGTCATTTCAATGGTGTTCTCAATGAGTTGAAAAGGTGTAAGATTGTAAAAGTACATGCTGAAGTCAACATGAAATTCCTCAAAAAGCTCAATGCTGATTGGCTTCCTTATGGAACCATTGTTCGATCTACCAAAGAGATTGACAAGTTGACTATTCATGAGCTTGTTGGAGTTCTTATGCATTACCAACCTGAGGTGTCTAAACTTCAAGAAGGAAGGAAAGAGTCATCTCCAAGTGATCCTCTTGCTCTAATTGCCAAAAAGAAGATCAAATTATTTTCCAAAAGCTTGTCCAAGAAAGTGCTTGTAGAAGAATCAACTGATTCTGAAGAGTTGAATCTTTCTGATGTTGATGATTCACACCTTGAATTAGTCAAGATGGCAGCCATGTTCACAAACGCCTTGAACAAACACAAGTTTAAAGGCAAATCAAGCAATCAACGCAAACACTCATCATCTTCCTCGTACTACAAGAAAGCTGATCAATCCAAACAACAACGTGCTGATGATTCCAAGAAGGAAGATTCAATCTGTTTCAATTGTGGCAAAGCTGGTCATTACTCTCGTGAGTGCAAAATGCCTAAGAAGAAGGACGCAGCTTACTACAAGAAGAAAATGTTGATGGCTAAGATTGTGGAAACTGGGGGAGAGCTGAAACCGGTTGATGATACTTGGTTTAACTGGACTGATGATTCAGACTCAGAGGTGGAATATGCAAATGTTTGCAAGGTGACCAAGCTCATCAAAGCTTAGGAAGCATTGGAGAATTCTGACTCAACATCTGATGATGATGAGGTACAATCAACTGAAATCTCACCTGATTTTATAAATATGCAAAATGACTTGATGAAGAATCTGGTCTCAATGTCAAAAGAAGTCAAAGGTTTAAAATCTGAAAACAAGGTTTTAAAAGACGAAATCAAACTTTCTGAGACCAAACCATCTTCATCCAAACTACAATCGGAATTGAAAAAGTTGACCGTCCAACTCAGCTCCTCGGAATCTGAGTTGGAAGATCTTAAAAAGACAATTCATCCGATTAAAGTCGAACGGACTGATTATCGTTTAAAATCTGAACGACTTGCAGAAAAAGTTCAATTCTTAGAAAAAGATCTTTCTGATTTAAAAAACCAACATGAGCCCACATTTTCAAAGCTAAACAAGAAAATTATTCATTTGGAAAACGCAATAATTGAAAAAGACACGGAAATCTCTTCATTATCAAAAGAGTCTGTTCTAATGAAAGCTCAACTTGCTCGATATGAGGAAAAACTCTATCGAACAGAGCAATCCAAATGAAATGTCCCGTTCTTATTGATTAAAAACGTTCCATATTAATTGATTTCGTTGCGAGGTTTTGACCTCTATATGAGACGTTTTTCAAAGACTGCATTCATTTTTAAAACAAACCATAACCTTTATTTCATAAATAAAGGTTTAAAAGCTTTACGTAGATTATCAAATAATGATAATCTAAAATATTCTGTTTACACACGACCATTACATAATGGTTTACAATACAAATATGTTACATCGAAATCAGTTTCTTGAATGCAGTTTTTACACAATATCATACAAACATGGACTCCAAATCTTGTCCTTATTTTAGTATGCAACAGCGGAAGCTCTTAGTATTCACCTGAGAATAAACATGCTTTAAACGTCAACAAAATGTTGGTGAGTTATAGGTTTAACCTATATGTATCAAATCGTAACAATAGACCACAAGATTTCATATTTCAATACACATCCCATACATAGAGATAAAAATCATTCATATGGTGAACACCTAGTAACCGACATTAACAAGATGCATATATATAAGAATATCCCCATCATTCCGGGACACCCTTCGGATATGATATAAATTTCGAAGTACTAAAGCATCCGGTACTTTGGATGGGGTTTGTTAGGCCCAATAGATCTATCTTTAGGATTCGCGTCAATTAGGGTGTCTGTTCCCTAATTCTTAGATTACCAGACTTAATAAAAAGGGGCATATTCGATTTCGATAATTCAACCATAGAATGTAGTTTCACGTACTTGTGTCTATTTTGTAAATCATTTATAAAACCTGCATGTATTCTCATCCCAAAAATATTAGATTTTAAAAGTGGGACTATAACTCACTTTCACAGATTTTTACTTCGTCGGGAAGTAAGACTTGGCCACTGGTTGATTCACGAACCTATAACAATATATACATATATATCAAAGTATGTTTAAAATATATTTACAACACTTTTAATATATTTTGATGTTTTAAGTTTATTAAGTCAGTTGTCCTCGTTAGTAACCTACAACTAGTTGTCCACAGTTAGATGTACAGAAATAAATCGATAAATATTATCTTGAATCAATCCACGACCCAGTGTATACGTATTTCAGTATTGATCACAACTCAAACTATATATATTTTGGAATCAACCTCAACCCTGTATAGCTAACTCCAACATTCACATATAGAGTGTCTATGGTTGTTCCGAAATATATATAGATGTGTCGACATGATAGGTTGAAACATTGTATACGTGTCTATGGTATCTCAAGATTACATAATATATAATACAAGTTGATTAAGTTATGGTTGGAATAGATTTGTTACCAATTTTCACGTAGCTAAAATGAGAAAAATTATCCAATCTTGTTTTACCAATAACTTCTTCATTTTAAATCCGTTTTGAGTGAATCAAATTGCTATGGTTTCATATTGAACTCTATTTTATGAATCTAAACAGAAAGGTATAAGTTTATAGTCGGAAAAATAAGTTACAAGTCGTTTTTGTAAAGGTAGTCATTTCAGTCGAAAGAACGACGTCTAGATGACCATTTTAGAAAACATACTTCCACTTTGAGTTTAACCATAATTTTTGGATATAGTTTCATGTTCATAATAAAAATCATTTTCTCAGAATAACAACTTTTAAATCAAAGTTTATCATAGTTTTTAATTAACTAACCCAAAACAGCCCGCGGTGTTACTACGACGGCGTAAATCCGGTTTTACGGTGTTTTTCGTGTTTCCAGGTTTTAAATCATTAAGTTAGCATATCATATAGATATAGAACATGTGTGTAGTTAATTTTAAAAGTCAAGTTAGAAGGATTAACTTTTGTTTGCGAACAAGTTTAGAATTAACTAAACTATGTTCTAGTGATTACGAGTTTAAACCTTCGAATAAGAATCGAATGATGTTATGAACATCATTACTACCTCAAGTTTAGTAGGTAAACCTACTGGAAGTGACAAGAAATGATCTAGCTTCAAAGGATCTTGGATGGCTTGAAAGTTCTTGAAGTAGGATCATGACACAAAAACAAGTTCAAGTAAGATTTTTACTCGAATTAAGATAGTTTATAGTTATAGAAATTGAATCAAAGTTTGAATATGAATATTATCTTGAATAAGAAAGATAACCTACAATATATAACAAAGGTTTCTTGATCTTAGATGATTACTTGGAATGGATTAGAAAGCTTGGAAGTAAATTAGTAAACTTGAAGGGATTTTTGAAGTGTTCTTGAAGTGTTCTTCCTATGATGATTATAGCTTGATTCTTGAAGTGATTTTTGATGAAGATGATGATTAACTACTGGAAAAATACGTTCATAATAGTGTGTGTGTGTGTTGAGAGAGAATTAGAAAGAGAATTGGAAGTGAAATGGAGTGAATGATGAGTGGTAATTGGTGAGTGGTGAGTGGGGTTAAAAGAAGTTCTAGTTAGTTGACTAGCTCATGGTAGAAGTTAAAATTGATTAGTCGTACATGACATAATCAAGAGTGGAATCCCATGCTTGTTCCTATTGGTATATACTCATAGTAAGTACGTTTTGAAGCTGTGTATAATACGGGTAAGAATACGACTAGAATTCTTGATGAAAGAAAAGAATGGAAACGTAACTGTAACCATTTTCGTTAAGTATGAGTGTTTTGATATATGTCTTGAAGTCTTCCAAAAGTATTTTAACACATCTAAATACACTACATGTATATACATTTTAACTGAGTCGTTAAGTCATCGTTAGTCGTTACATGTAAGTGTTGTTTTGAAACCTTTAAGTTAACGATCTCAATTAATGTTGTTAACCCATTGTTTATTATATCTAATGAGATGTTAAATTATTATATTATCATGATATTATGATTTTATAATATATCTTAATATGATATATATACATTTAAATGTCGTTACAACGATAATCGTTACATATATGTCTCGTTTCGAAATCCTTAAGTTAGTAGTCTTGTTTATATGTATATAACTCATTGTTAATATACTTATGGAGATACTTACTTATCATAATCTCATGTTAACCATATGTATATCCATATATATATATCGTCATGTCGTTTTTACAAGTTTTAACGTTCGTGAATCGCCGGTCAACTTGGGTGGTCAATTGTCTATATGAAACATATTTCAATTAATCAAGTCTTAACAAGTTTGATTTCTTAACATGTTGGAAACATTTAATCATGTAAATATCAATCTCAATTAATATATATAAACATGGAAAAGTTCGGGTCACTACAGTACCTACCCGTTAAATAAATTTCGTCCCGAAATTTTAAGCTGTTGAAGGTGTTGACGAATCTTCTGGAAATAGATGCGGGTATTTCTTCTTCATCTGATCTTCACGCTCCCAGGTGAACTCGGGTCCTCTACGAGCATTCCATCGAACCTTAACAATTGGTATCTTGTTTTGCTTAAGTCTTTTAACCTCACGATCCATTATTTCGACGGGTTCTTCGATGAATTGGAGTTTTTCATTGATTTGGATTTCATCTAACGGAATAGTGAGATGTTCTTTAGCAAAACATTTCTTCAAATTCGAGACGTGGAAAGTGTTATGTACAGCTGCGAGTTGTTGAGGTAACTCAAGTCGGTAAGCTACTGGTCCGACACGATCAATAATCTTGAATGGTCCAATATACCTTGGATTTAATTTCCCTCATTTACCAAATCGAACAACGCCTTTCCAAGGTGCAACTTTAAGCATGACCATCTCTCCAATTTCAAATTCTATATCTTTTCTTTTAATGTCAGCGTAGCTCTTTTGTCGACTTTGGGCGGTTTTCAACCGTTGTTGAATTTGGATGATCTTCTCGGTAGTTTCTTGTATAATCTCCGGACCCTTAATCTGTCTATCCCCCACTTCACTCCAACAAATCGGAGACCTGCACTTTCTACCATAAAGTGCTTCAAACGGCGCCATCTCAATGCTTGAATGGTAGCTGTTGTTGTAGGAAAATTCTGCTAATGGTAGATGTCGATCCCAACTGTTTCTGAAATCAATAACACATGCTCGTAGCATGTCTTCAAGTGTTTGTATCGTCCTTTCGCTCTGCCCATCAGTTTGTGGATGATAGGCAGTACTCATGTCTAGACGAGTTCCTAATGCTTGCTATAATGTCTGCCAGAATCTTGAAATAAATCTGCCATCCCTATCAGAGATAATAGAGATTGGTATTCCATGTCTGGAGACGACTTCCTTCAAATACAGTCGTGCTAACTTCTCCATCTTGTCATCTTCTCTTATTGGCAGGAAATGTGCTGATTTGGTGAGACGATCAACTATTACCCAAATAGTATCAAAACCACTTGCAGTCCTTGGTAATTTAGTGATGAAATCCATGGTAATGTTTTCCCATTTCCATTCCGGGATTTCGGGTTGTTGAAGTAGACCTGATGGTTTCTGATGCTCAGCTTTGACCTTAGAACACGTCAAACATTCTCCTATGTATTTAGCAACATCGGCTTTCATACCCGGCCACCAAAAATGTTTCTTGAGATCCTTGTACATCTTCCCCGTTCCAGGATGTATTGAGTATCTGGTTTTATGAGCTTCTCTAAGTACCATTTCTCTCATATCTCCAAATTTTGGTACCCAAATCCTTTCAGCCCTATACCGGGTTCCGTCTTCCCAAATATTAAGATGCTGCTCCGATCCTTTGGGTATTTCATCCTTTAAATTTCCCTCTTTTAAAACTCCTTGTTGCGCCTCCTTTATTTGAGTAGTAAGGTTATTGTGAATCATTATATTCATAGATTTTACTCGAATGGGTTCTCTGTCCTTCCTGCTCAAGGCGTCGGCTACCACATTTGCCTTCCTCGGGTGGTAACGAATCTCAAAGTCGTAATCATTCAACAATTCAATCCACCTACGCTGCCTCATATTCAGTTGTTTCTGATTAAATATGTGTTGAAGACTTTTGTGGTCGGTATATATAATACTTTTGACCCCATATAAGTAGTGCCTCCAAGTCTTTAATGCAAAAACAACCGCGCCTAATTCCAAATCATGCGTCGTATAATTTTGTTCGTGAATCTTCAATTGTCTAGACGCATAAGCAATCACCTTCGTTCGTTGCATTAATACACAACCGAGACCTTGCTTTGATGCATCACAATAAATCACAAAATCATCATTCCCTTCAGGCAATGACAATATAGGTGCCGTAGTTAGCTTTTTCTTCAATAACTGAAACGCTTTCTCTTGTTCATCCTTCCATTCAAATTTCTTCCCTTTATGCCTTAATGCAGTCAAGGGTTTTGCTATTCTGGAAAAGTCTTGGATGAACCTTCTGTAGTAACCAGCTAGTCCTAAAAACTGGCGTATGTGTTTCGGAGTTTTCGGGGTTTCCCACTTTTCAACAGTTTCTATCTTTGCCGGATCCACCTTAATACCTTCTTTGTTCACTATGTGACCGAGGAATTGAACTTCTTCCAACCAAAATGCACACTTTGAAAACTTAGCGTACAATTCTTCCTTCCTCAATACTTCTAACACCTTTCTCAAATGTTCACCGTGTTCTTGGTCATTCTTTGAGTAAATAAGTATGTCATCAATGAAAACAATGACAAACTTGTCAAGGTATGGTCCACACACTCGGTTCATAAGGTCCATGAACACAACTGGTGCATTAGTTAAACCAAACGGCATGACCATAAACTCGTAATGACCGTAACGTGTTCTGAAAGCAGTCTTTGGAATATCATCTTCTTTCACCCGCATTTGATGATACCCGGAACGTAAGTCAATCTTTGAATAAACAGACGAGCCTTGTAGTTGATCAAATAAGTCGTCGATTCTCGGTAGTGGGTAGCGGTTCTTGATGGTAAGTTTGTTCAACTCTCGGTAGTCGATACACAACCTGAATGTACCATCTTTCTTCTTGACAAACAAAACAGGAGCTCCCCACGGTGATGTGCTTGGTCGAATGAAACCACGCTCTAAAAGTTCTTGTAATTGGCTTTGCAGTTCTTTCATCTCGCTGGGTGCGAGTCTGTAAGGAGCACGAGCTATTGGTGCAGCTCCTGGTACAAGATCTATTTGAAATTCAACGGATCGATGTGGGGGTAATCCCGGTAATTCTTTCGGAAATACATCGGGAAATTCTTTTGCAATGGGAACATCATTGATGCTCTTTTCTTCAGTTTGTACTTTCTCGACGTGTGCTAGAACAGTATAGCAACCTTTTCTTATTACTTTTTGTGCCTTCAAATTACTAATAATATGTAGCTTCGTGTTGCCCTTTTCTCCGTACACCATTAAGGGTTTTCCTTTTTCTCGTATAATGCGAATTGCATTTTTGTAACAAACGATCTCTGCTTTCACTTCTTTCAACCAGTCCATACCGATTATCACATCAAAACTCCCTAACTCTACAGGTATCAAATCAATCTTAAATGTTTCGCTAACCAGTTTAATTTCTCAATTCCGACATATATTATCTGCTGAAATTAATTTACCATTTGATAATTCGAGTAAAAATTTACTATCCAAAGGCGTCAATGGACAACTTAATTTAGCACAAAAATCTCTACTCATATAGCTTCTATCCGCACCCGAATCAAATAAAACGTAAGCATATTTATTGTCAATAAGAAACGTACCCGTAACAAGCTCCGGGTCTTCCTGTGCCTCTGCCGCATTAATATTGAAAACTCTTTCGCGGCCTTGTCCATTCGTGTTCTCCTGGTTCGGGCAATTTCTAATAATGTGGCCCGGTTTTCCACATTTATAACAAACTACATTGGCATAACTTGCTCCGACACTACTTGCTCCGCCATTACTCGTTCCGACACCATTTGTTCCTTTCGTTCTATTAACCCCTGGTCCGTAGACCTCACACTTCGCCACGCTATGACCATTTATTTTACACTTGTTGCAAAATTTGGTGCAGAACCCCGAGTGATACTTTTCATACCTTTGGCATAGCTGCTTCTGATTGTTGTTGTTGTTGCGGTTATTATTGTTGTTGGGATGATTGTTGTAGTTGCTGTTGTTGTTGTTGTTGTTGTTGTTGTTGTTGTTGTTGTTGTTGTTGTTGTTGTTGTTGTTGTTGTTGTTGTTGTTGTTGTTGTTGTTGTTGTTGTTGTTGTTGTTGTTGTTGTTTATATGCCATTTTTTGTAGTTGCGATTGATGTTGCAATTGTTGGGATAATTGTTGCGATTATTGTTGTAATTGCTGTTGTTGTTGTATTGGTGATTCTTATCACCGTTTTCCTCCCACTTTCTTTTGACTTGCTTCACATTGGCCTCTTCAGCAGTCTGTTCTTTAATTCTTTCTTCAATCTGGTTCACTAGTTTGTGAGCCATTCTACATGCCTGTTGTATGGAGGCGGGCTCGAGTGAACTTATATCTTCTTGGATTCTTTCCGGTAATTCTTTCACAAACGCGTCGATCTTCTCTTCCTCATCTTCGAATGCTCCCTGACACAATAGGCACAATTCTGTGAATCGTCTTTCGTACGTGGTAATATCAAATCCTTGGGTTCGTAAACCTCTAAGTTCTGTCTTGAGCTTATTGACCTCGGTTCTGGGACGGTACTTCTCGTTCATCAAGTGCTTGAATGCTGACCACGGTAGTGCGTACGCATCGTCTTGTCCCACTTGCTCTAGATAGGTATTCCACCATGTTAACGCAGAACCTGTGAAGGTATGCGTAGCGTACTTCACTTTGTCCTCTTCAGTACACTTACTTATGGCAAACACCGATTCGACCTTCTCGGTCCACCGTTTCAATCCGATCGGTCCTTCGGTTCCATCAAATTCTAAAGGTTTGCAGGCAGTGAATTCTTTGTAGGTGCATCCTACACGATTTCCTGTACTGCTAGATCCAAGGTTATTGTTGGTATGTAGCGCAACCTGTACTGCGGCTATGTTTGAAGCTAGAAAAGTACGGAATTCCTCTTCATTCATATTCACGATGTGTCGAGTAGTCGGTGCCATTTCCTTCAAAATAGTCAAATGGAACAAGTTAATCATACAGAATATTAAGAGTAGTTAATAGTATTTCGTAGCATAATATGAACTCATTTATAAAAGCTTTTTCTTCATATTAGCGTTTTATAAGTTTAAATTCGGGTAGTACCTACCCGTTAAGTTCATACTTAGTAGCTAATATACAATTCAACTACTACAATTCTATATGAAAAACTGATTATAATAATATTTCGCGTTCAAACTTTTATACAATATTTTACAAACTTACAATACCGCTTATTTTACATAAAGCATGAAATATAGCACACAATAACTTTGATACAAGATAGTTGTGAAGATAATTCTAGCTAGTACACAAGTCGTTCAGCAAAGGCAATAAAGACACGTAATTCATACGTCCAGAAACAAGTCATGCATTCTGGTTTTACTAGGACTACTTCCCATCCTTGGTCTTGTGGAACATAACCGTTATGGCCGTTGATAAGACAGCGTGTTGTAACGTCATCAAAGGGACGAGGGTTACGTAATGTCCAACAGTCCCGTAACAATCTAAAAACCTCATTTCTTACCCTAATTACCGACTCCGTCACTTGTGGGAACGTTTTGTTTAATAGTTGTAGCCCGATGTTCTTGTTCTCACTTTGGTGAGAAGCGAACATTAATAATCCGTAAGCATAACATGCTTCTTTATGTTGCATGTTAGCCGCTTTTTCTAAATCACGAAGTCCAATATTCGGATATATTGAGTCAAAATAATTTCTTAACCCATTGCGTAAAATAGCATTTGGGTTCCCCGTAATATATGCGTCAAAGTAAACACATCGTAACTTATGGATTTCCCAATGTGATATCCCCCATCTTTCGAACGAAAGCCTTTTAATAACCAAGGCATTCTTGAAACGTTCTTCGAATGTCTTACAAACTGATCTCGCCTTAAATAGTTGTGCCGAAGAATTCTGACCGACTCTAGACAAGATTTCATCAATCATGTCTCCGGGTAGGTCTCTTAAAATATTGGGTTGTCTATCCATTTTGTGTTTTTATACTGTAAAATAGACAAGAGTTAGATTCATAAAAAAAATACTTATTAATACAAGCAATTTTTACATATATCAAAAAGCATAAGCACACTATATTACATATATTACACCACATGAATACAACTATCTTATTCCGACTCGCTTGTTTCTTCTTCTTCGGTTTTGGTTCGTTTTGCCAAGTTTCTAGGGATATATGATGTTCCCCTAATACGAGCCGTCGTTGTCCACATTGGTTTAGAAAAACCTGGTGGTTTAGAGGTTCCCGGGTCATTGTTACAACTTAAGGACTTCGGGGGTTGACGATACATATAAAGTTCATCGGGGTTGGAATTAGATTTCTCTATTTTTATGCCCTTTCCCTTATTATTTTCTTTTGCCTTTTTAAATTCAGTTGGGGTAATTTCTATAACATCATCGGAATTCTCGTCGGAATCCGATTCATCGGAGAATTGGTAATCCTCCCAATATTTTGCTTCCTTGGCGGAAACACCATTGACCATAATTAACCTTGGTCGGTTGGTTGAGGATTCTCTTTTACTTAACCGTTTTATTATTTCCCCACCGGTTCTATTTCTTCTTCCGGTTCCGATTCTTCTTCCGGTTCCGATTCTTCTTCCGGTTCCGACTCTTCTTCCGGTTCCTCTTCGGGAACTTGTGAATCAGTCCACGAATCATTCCAATTTACATTTGACTCTTCATTATTATTAGGTGAGTCAATGGGACTTGTTCTAGAGGTAGACATCTATCACATAATATCAAACGCGTTAAGAGATCAATATATCACATAATATTCACATGTTAAAAATATATAGTTTCCAACAAAATTTGTTAAGCAATCATTTTTCAAGTAAACACGGTCGAAGTCCAGACTCACTAATGCATCCTAACAAACTCGATAAGACACACTAATGCAAATTTTCTGGTTCTCTAAGACCAACGCTCGGATACCAACTGAAATGTCCCGTTCTTATTGATTAAAAACGTTCCATATTAATTGATTTCGTTGCGAGGTTTTGACCTCTATATGAGACGTTTTTCAAAGACTGCATTCATTTTTAAAACAAACCATAACCTTTATTTCATAAATAAAGGTTTAAAAGCTTTACGTAGATTATCAAATAATGATAATCTAAAATATTCTGTTTACACACGACCATTACATAATGGTTTACAATACAAATATGTTACATCGAAATCAGTTTCTTGAATGCAGTTTTTACACAATATCATACAAACATGGACTCCAAATCTTGTCCTTATTTTAGTATGCAACAGCGGAAGCTCTTAGTATTCACCTGAGAATAAACATGCTTTAAACGTCAACAAAAATGTTGGTGAGTTATAGGTTTAACCTATATGTATCAAATCGTAACAATAGACCACAAGATTTCATATTTCAATACACATCCCATACATAGAGATAAAAATCATTCATATGGTGAACACCTGGTAACCGACATTAACAAGATGCATATATATAAGAATATCCCCATCATTCCGGGACACCCTTCGGATATGATATAAATTTCGAAGTACTAAAGCATCCGGTACTTTGGATGGGGTTTGTTAGGCCCAATAGATCTATCTTTAGGATTCGCGTCAATTAGGGTGTCTGTTCCCTAATTCTTAGATTACCAGACTTAATAAAAAGGGGCATATTCGATTTCGATAATTCAACCATAGAATGTAGTTTCACGTACTTGTGTCTGTTTTGTAAATCATTTATAAAACCTGCATGTATTCTCATCCCAAAAATATTAGATTTTAAAAGTGGGACTATAACTCACTTTCACAGATTTTTACTTCGTTGGGAAGTAAGACTTGGCCACTGGTTGATTAACGAACCTATAACAATATATACATATATATCAAAGTATGTTTAAAATATATTTACAACACTTTTAATATATTTTGATGTTTTAAGTTTATTAAGTCAGCTGTCCTCGTTAGTAACCTACAACTAGTTGTCCACAGTTAGATGTACAAAAATAAATCGATAAATATTATCTTGAATCAATCCACGACCCAGTGTATACGTATCTCAGTATTGATCACAACTCAAACTATATATATTTTGGAATCAACCTCAACCCTGTATAGCTAACTCCAACATTCACATATAGAGTGTCTATGGTTGTTCCGAAATGTATATAGATGTGTCGAAATGATAGGTCGAAACATTGTATACGTGTCTATGATATCTCAAGATTACATAATATATAATACAAGTTGATTAAGTTATGGTTGGAATAGATTTGTTACCAATTTTCACGTAGCTAAAATGAGAAAAATTATCCAATCTTGTTTTACCCATAACTTCTTCATTTTAAATCCGTTTTGAGTGAATCAAATTGCTATGGTTTCATATTAAACTCTATTTTATGAATCTAAACAGAAAAGTATAAGTTTATAGTCGGAAAAATAAGTTACAAGTCGTTTTTGTAAAGGTAGTCATTTCAGTCGAAAGAACGACGTCTAGATGACCATTTTTGAAAACATACTTCCACTTTGAGTTTAACCATAATTTTTGGATATAGTTTCATGTTCATAATAAAAATCATTTTCTCAGAATAACAACTTTTAAATCAAAGTTTATCATAGTTTTTAATTAACTAACCCAAAACAGCCCGCGGTGTTACTACGACGGCGTAAATCCGGTTTTACGGTGTTTTTCGTGTTTCCAGGTTTTAAATCATTAAGTTAGCATATCATATAGATATAGAACATGTGTGTATTTAATTTTAAAAGTCAAGTTAGAAGGATTAACTTTTGTTTGCGAACAAGTTTAGAATTAACTAAACTATGTTCTAGTGATTACGAGTTTAAACCTTCGAATAAGATAGTTTTATATATATGAATCGAATGATGTTATGAACATCATTACTACCTCAAGTTTAGTAGGTAAACCTACTGGAAGTGACAAGAAATGATCTAGCTTCAAAGGATCTTGGATGGCTTGAAAGTTCTTGAAGTAGGATCATGACACAAAAACAAGTTCAAGTAAGATTTTTACTCGAATTAAGATAGTTTATAGTTATAGAAATTGAATCAAAGTTTGAATATGAATATTACCTTGAATAAGAAAGATAACCTACTGTATATAACAAAGGTTTCTTGATCTTAGATGATTACTTGGAATGGATTAGAAAGCTTGGAAGTAAATTAGTAAACTTGAAGGGATTTTTGAAGTGTTCTTGAAGTGTTCTTCCTATGATGATTATAGCTTGATTCTTGAAGTGATTTTTGATGAAGATGATGATTAACTACTGGAAAAATACGTTCATAATAGTGTGTGTGTGTGTGTGTTGAGAGAGAATTAGAAAGAGAATTGGAAGTGAAATGGAGTGAATGATGAGTGGTAATTGGTGAGTGGTGAGTGGGGTTAAAAGGAGTTCTAGTTAGTTGACTAGCTCATGGTAGAAGTTAAAATTGATTAGTCATACATGACATAATCAAGAGTGGAATCCCATGCTTATTCCTATTGGTATATACTCATAGTAAGTACGTTTTGAAGCTGTGTATAATACGGGTAAGAATACGACTAGAATTCTTGATGAAAGAAAAGAATGGAAAAGTAACTGTAACCATTTTCGTTAAGTATGAGTGTTTTGATAAATGTCTTGAAGTCTTCCAAAAGTATTTTAATACATCTAAATACACTACATGTATATACATTTTAACTGAGTTGTTAAGTCATCGTTAGTCGTTACATGTAAGTGTTGTTTTGAAACCTTTAAGTTAACGATCTCAATTAATGTTGTTAACCCATTGTTTATTATATCTAATGAGATGTTAAATTATTATATTATCATGATATTATGATTTTATAATATATCTTAATATGATATATATACATTTAAATGTCGTTACAACGATAATCGTTACATATATGTCTCGTTTCGAAATCCTTAAGTTAGTAGTCTTGTTTATATGTATATAACTCATTGTTAATATACTTATGGAGATACTTACTTATCATAATCTCATGTTAACCATATGTATATCCATATATATATATCGTCATGTCGTTTTTACAAGTTTTAACGTTCGTGAATCGCCGGTCAACTTGGGTGGTCAATTGTCTATATGAAACATATTTCAATTAATCAAGTCTTAACAAGTTTGATTTCTTAACATGTTGGAAACATTTAATCATGTAAATATCAATCTCAATTAATATATATAAACATGGAAAAGTTCGGGTCACTACACCAAAGCTATCATGGATATGGAACTTTCAAAACAAACGATTTTCATGAATAGATCAAAAACGATTCATGGTGAAAAGTGGGGGTTGGGTTTTGAAGATCCTAAGATCTTAGATGGAGCTTCCAAAAAAATTCCAGGATTATATCATTCTGATTACTTTCAAGCTGGTTTACCACAGCATTTTGTGCATTCTTCTGATGCTGATTTTGATGATATTATTGTTAATCGCAAATCTAAAAAATACCATCAAATTAGCTTAATGTATGAGAAAATTAATGCAAAAATAGGTAAATCAAATCCTGCTTTCTTGAAGGAACTTGTTGAAAATTAAAAGAATGTGTAATGTGCTAATTATTTGCCGACACGTAGATTGGTTTACATTCCTACACTCATGCTAGAGAAATACATTTTAATGCTTGAGAATGACGTGTTTAACAAACCTAGTTCTAGCATTATTAGCATTATGAAACCAGTTCTACCTGCTTTACCTGCATGTTCTGATAATGTTTTCCGTGAAGACCTAGCACATGAACTAACTGTTATCTTTGAGACAGAATCTCTAGGTCAAAATTCTTTAGATGAAAAAGTAGAACCTCATACTGAACCGATCATTGAACCTTTGATAGATTTTGAAAGTCAACTTGATCCTTTGCACAATTATTATTTGCATTTACCTGCTGTACGGAATTTGAATCGTATAGTAGCTCAACTAGAAAAGGAGAATATTGACTTGCAACTTAAGTGCCAATCATTAGAACAAATGGTTGCTCTGTGTGATAAATTACCTTCACTGCCTAAGAAAGAATGTTCCTATACTTTTAAGGAGGGTGAAGTGATAGTTTCTGCTGAAGAATTATGTCTTGAGATTAAAAGCTTAAAACAAAAGATAATTCAACTGAAACAGGCTAACATACTTAAGCAATCGTCTAATGTTGAAACCAATGTGCTTGAATGTATTGGTGGGATTACTAAGAAGGGAAAGGGAATGTCAATATCTAAGGATGTAAAATCCATTACTATTCTTAAAAATCCTCTCCGTTCTCAATTTAGCAATCGTGGTTCAAAAGTTGTTTCTACAACTCAATTTGTTGTCAAAAAGGTTCATTCTCCTGATGGTTCTGTATCAACTGAAAAGATTCCTATGATTCCAATGACAAAAACTTCAAAAGCGAGTCTTTTAACAACATTAGTTAAGTCCACACAACACACAAGTCCTAAACCTGATTTAAGTGAGTATGATGCAAAAGAACGTAAAATCAAATTGGAAATTTTGCAAAATCAATCATCTCATGTGTCAACTGAAGAGTTTGGACGTCTAACTAACAAAGGTGTTTCTCGTGTCACAGGTCATAATCCAAACTTGAATTACATATCTGTATGGGTTCCTAAGTCCACGACTAAGAGAGTAGCAATCAAACCAACGCAATCTGCTAGTCGGCCTAGGAAATCATCTCATGTTTTTCAATTTTCGTCTGTGAACAAAACATCTACTTGGAATAAGTTGTGTGTTAAGACTTCTGATAACGATGTAAAACTTGATATTGCATATGATGCTTCATGTAATGTGTTTTTAAATGATGATTTATTGTCTAAACTGCATGATGATTTACGTGATTATCTTATCGTTGATCCAAAGTTTAATGTTGGTACTAACCGTAGAGGACCCAAGAAACTTTGGGTACCTAAACTCTAGAAAATTCACATTTACAGGGTTTCGACGTCTGTGTTTGGTATATCGATTCCGGTTGTTCTCGACACATGACGGGCGATAAATCCTTGCTTGTCAACTTCGTTGACAAATTCCTAGGAACGGTTACTTTTGGAAATGATGAAATTGCAGCGATAACGGGTTACGGAGATTTTGTGCAAAATGGCATAACAATCAAACGGGTTTCATATGTTGAAGGTTTGGGGTGCAGTTTATTTAGTGTAAGTCAATTCTGCGATGGAGATCTTAAAGTTCTGTTTGAACGTCGACAATGCTCGGTGCAATCCACCGAAGGAAATGATCTTATTGTTGGTAAACGTTGTGCTTCACTATACACTTTTGACCTCAATGATGCACCTTCACATACAACCATGTGTTTGGCCACTCGTTCTACCAAAGAAAATTCATGGTTATGGCATCATCGGATGTCACACCTGAATTACAAGGGTATCAATCGACTAGTCTCCAAAGACTTAGTTGATGGTATTCCTACCTTTCACTATGATAAGCATCATGTGTGTTCATCATGTGCGATGTGTAAGCTGAAACGGACTAATCATCCGCTTAAGCAAAACCCCAGTACTTCATCGTCTTTGAAACTATTGCATATGTACTTATGTGGACCCATGCGTATTTCAAGCCTTGGTGGCAAGAAACATGTGCTTGTCATTGTCGATGACTATACTCGTTTTACATGGATTTTTCTTCTGCGAACTAAGTCAGAAACCCCCGCCATTATCACTGAGTTCATTAAAAAGACTCAATGCTCTTTTAACAAACATGTTAAGAGCATTCGAACTGATAATGGGACGGAATTTAAGAATGACCTGCTTGATAGTTATTTGAAAGACCAAGGCATTGAACATCAGTTCTCTGCTGCTCGGACACCCCAACAGAATGGAGTAGTCGAACGACTAAGCAGCTCGAACGATGCTTGCTTACTCCAAACTACCTCCAAAAATGTGGGGGGAGGCCATTTCAACTGCATGTTATACCCAAAATCGTTGTATTGTTAATAAACATTTTGATAAAACTCCATATGAGTTATTATATGGTAGACGCCCGAATGTCAAATATTTCCGTGTCTTTGGTTGTATATGCTATATGCTTAACGATTTTGACAGCCTCGGAAAGTTTGATCCAAATGGCGATCAAGCCATATTTCTCGGTTATTCTTTGAACAAAGTTTCTTATCGGGTTTATCACAAACGGACAAAAACGATTAAAGAGAGCATCAATGTCAAGTTCGATGAATTTTTGGGAATGGCTTTTGAACAACTCAGTTCAAACCCCGATTCTAACCTAGCTACTTCTTCTTCCGTGCAAAACTCAATTTTCTCGACGAAGGGTGTTCCTACGGTTACATCAGAGGAACTGGATATCTTTTTTGATAGTCTTTATGCTCCTCAACGGATTTCAAATATTCAAACCGTACCGGTTACACCGTCACAGTCAACTACTGTGGAGACTCAACAAAGTCTTTTTGATGAAGATATAACACCAACTGATTCACCTGTTGCTTCTTCATCCTCCCTACCACCTCCTGTTACTGATAATCTTGAACCAATTCAAGATTCATAAGTTGATACAACTCCAGTTGTTTCTCCAGATACTCAATTGAATCCATTAGATAACGTTACATCAGATCAAATGGATCAAGGCTTAACGTCAACAACGATTGATGTTTCAATGGATACCACTGATGTACAACCTCTTCCACACAACCGATGGACTAAAAGTCATCCAATAGATCTTATTATTGGTGATGCATCTGCTCCAGTCTCAACTCGAAGGGCTACTTGGAATATGTGTCTATACACTGCCTTTCTTAGTAAGATTGAACCAACAACAGTTGCTCAAGCTTTACTAGATCCGAACTGGGTGGTTGCAATGCAAGAAGAGATCAATCAATTTGAACAGTTGAAAGTATGGCGATTGGTTCCAAGACCAACTGGTCAACGACCAATAGGGGTTAAGTGGATTTTTAAGAACAAGAAAGATTCTGATAGAATTGTGGTTCAGAATAAGGCACGTCTTGTGGCCAAGGGATATCGACAACAAGAGGGTATTGATTATGACGAAACGTTTGCTCCGGTTGCTAGGATTGAGGCAATTCGTCTTTTCCTTGCAATTGCTTCTCATATGAAGTTAACGGTGTTTCAAATGGATGTCAAAACTGCTTTTCTGAATGGTCATCTTCAAGAGGAAGTCTATGTCGATCAACCAGAAGGCTTTGTCGATCCCATTCATCCAAATCACGTCTACTTCTTGGAGAAAGCTTTATACGGTCTGAAGCAAGCACCGCGTGCATGGTACGAGACCTTAACAAAGTACTTGCTGGACAACGGATTCTCTCGTGGAACGATTGATACAACGCTATTCATCCGTAAAAACCACGGTCACATTCTCTTGGTTCAAATTTACGTTGATGACATTATTTTTGGTTCCACGTCCCCAGCCTTATGCAAAGAATTTGGTGATCTTATGGCCAACAAATTCGAAATGAGCATACTTGACCAGTTAAATTTCTTTTTGGGGTTACAAGTAAAACAATTACCAAAGGGGATTTTTCTCAGTCAAACAAAGTATATCAATGATATGCTAAAACGTTTTAAAATGACTGCTTTAAAACCAATGACAACCCCAATGAGGACTTTACTGGATGCTGATGCTAATGGGGAACCCTTTGATGTTACACTTTATCAAAGCATGGTTGGTTCTTTAATGTATCTGACTGCAAGTCTACCCGACATTACACTTGCTGTAACTGTCTGTGCCCGCTTTCAGTCAAACCCTAAGAAATCTCATTCCAAAGCAGTTGTTAGGATTTTTCAGTACCTTAAAGGTACACCTAATCTTGGGATCTGGTATCCTCATGGATCCGATTTCAATCTCACTGCTTACACTGATGCGGATCATGGCGGTTGCCATGTTGATAGAAAAAGCACATCTGGATCAATTCAGATGTTGGGGAATAGGCTAGTTGGTTGGTCATCCAAAAAGCAGAACTGTGTGTCTTTATCAACAGCTGAGTCTGAGTACATTGTTGCAGCTCATTGTTGTTCACAAGTTTTGTGGATGCAAACTCAACTTTTAGACTATGGCTTTAAGATTTCTAAGACCCCGATTTACTGTGATTCACAAAGTGCTATTGCAATTACAAGCAACCCGGTCCAGCATTCTAAGACTAAACACATAGATATTCGCTATCATTTCATTAAGGACCATGTAGAGAAAGGGGATGTAGAGTTATACTTTGTGCCTACCAAAGTGCAATTAGCTGACATGTTCACTAAGCCTTTAGATGAACTTAGGCTAAAATTCTTGATCAACGAGATTGGCATGGTAGAGTATCGTGCTTGATATTCCTTAGATCTATTGGGACTTATTCTTGAGATCTTGTGTTAAGGGGGAGTAGATACTTTCTAGGGGGAGCAACTATTTTTATATGCTTTGGATATCATCTTTTAAGGGGAGCCTTTAGATTTATGATAACTTTCTGGATATAATTGTTCAATGGTTATGTAAGGGGGAGATAACTCATTGATATCATATTTCAAGGGGGAGTTAATTCATTTTCTAGGGTAATTTATCAAAATGCTGATTTACGTTCTTGTATATCACATTTTGAGGGGGAAAAAAAAGGAGAAAATGAGAAAATTACTCAAAAATATTGTTTTTCAAAAGTGAATTCATAAATTCTTTGTTTTATATCTAAAATAATTCACTAAGGCTTGTATACATCTCAGTATGCAATCCGTTTTAACAATTGGTATCACTGAAGATCTGTACTTTGTTCACAAAATTCAAAGTTCTTTTAAGTACAAATCTTATTTTGGAAAATTCATAAAAATTGGAAAAGATAAAATCCAAAAATATTTGTTTTTTACTGGATAAAATGCTTTTTTTAGCATTATACCGAATCTGACATCCAACAGTACAGATTCGGTAAGTTCAAAATTTTCAAAATTGTCTCAGAAATATTTTTCATAAAAAGATTGAAATGAATATTGAGAGAAAAAGTCAATTTGTCAAGATTTGAAGTTAAATTGATAAAGTTTTGAAAATTGGACTGAATTCGGTATAATAGGCCCATTCTGTAAAGCCCATTCGATATTTTACCTTCGGTATCTATAAAAGGAGGGTCAAAGTCAAACTTACTCATTTACTGTTGTTAATTACCTACCGAGTCTGCTTGATTATACCGAATCTGCCTAATCTACCGAGTCCGTCTCTCTGTATCTTCAAATTCTTGGGTAAATGTTCATTTTAATTAACATACTTATAGATCTGAGATAATTATGTGTCTATCAACCAGAAAAGATCAAAATAACTGGATTTTAACTCTCAATTTTGAAATTCTGTTGATTTTACCGAGTCTGAGTCGTATTCTATTAATCCTTGATTAAACTCAATTGATTTGGTTAATTAACATGAATTCTTGTCTAATCTGAGTTATATTGATTGATCTATCATTTGACCAAGCTTGATTACATGTTTAATTGATTGTTTGATGGATTCTGTATCTACCGAATATGTTCTATCTACTGTACCGAGTCTGTTCATACAATTAACATGTTGCTATGATTTAATTGATTGGTTAATTGATTATGGTTGTGATTTTACATGATAGAATATGCATGTTTGAGTGTCTTTATGTTAATTTTGGAGATACCGAATCTGTTCTTCTCTTGATACCGAATCTGACTTTTGGTACATTGAAAATTTCTGATTTTTATCTTCAAACACTTAACTTGTTTATTCTATATCTTTCTGATCTGAAAACTCAAGCTTATTTGGTTACAGAATCTCAAGTTTTCATGACTACCGAATCTACTTGAAATGTGTTTAAAAATTGACTAAGTGTTGTTCTGATTCTTTGTGTAGTATAATTGACTTTGCATGATAAATTTGTATTGTGATGAATATCATATGAATGTCATGATTGTCAATTATTTGATCATATTTGAGAATAAAAGATTTTTATATTTTTGAAAAACCATAAAAATCTTAAAATAGAAAAGATAAAACATATACAAAGGATTTCAAAGACAAATAAGAATAGAGATATATGATTTTTGAATATCTTGTGATCTTCTATTTCTTATTTGTACAGCTAAATGGCGAACAATCACTTCATCAACTCTGAAACCAGTATTCCCTGCAACTACTGGACAGCAATTCTAGAGAGGCACACACTGTGGCCTGCTCTCAGTACTACTAACAGTGTAGATGTAACAGATCTGGAGTTACTTAACAGAACAATTAGGTTTGTGGAAGCTACACAACCTACTACTGAAAATCCAGAGGGAACACAAGCTCGTTTTGAATTTCAACTGAGAGGAGTTTAAGGGAGGAGGAGTATCACTAAAGCTGATTTCAGGAGGATATTCAGACTTCCTGTTGTGCAGAATGCTCCTGCTTTTCCTGCTACTCAGCAAATGATGACTTCTGTCTTTGATCTTGGTTATGTTGGAGCTACCAATGTTCCACCAGCTAAGTTTCAGAAGAAATATCTACACTCAAGGTGGTATGTGATCTTCTCAATCATCAACAGATGCTTGCTGATGACAAGGAGTGGATCCGATAGCTTGACTGTGCCAATGCTGAAAGTATTCTATTCTTTCATAAGAGTAGAGGCTTCTGACTATGCTGAGCTTTTATGGGATCTGGTTCAAGCTCAAGTTGATAAGCTAAGGGGTTCATACATCCCTTGCGAAAGGTTTTTCTGTATCTTTATCCATGATGCTATAAATGCTTGCAGAAATGCAAATATATTTGTACCAGGTACACATGGATTACAGATGAAACGATTTGGGGAGCTGAAGATGAATACCCCAATGGTGTCTGATAATCAATTCACTGCGCCAATTCCAAATTGGCTAGTGAGGCTAGCTGAACCCCAAGATGCTCGTATGCGTTCTTATTTTGAGGCTGTAGGAATACCTCTTCCGAACCCGGTACAACAAGAACAAGTTGAACCCGCCGCGGTTCCAGCCCCAGAGGTTGTAGGGGAGCCTGTAGTTCAACCACCCAGGCCAGCTAATCCTCCACTTAGGGTGAACCTTAAATGATCTAGGGTAGCACACCAAGCTCAACCCGTGAGGATCAGGGAACCTAGTCCAACAAGGATTGAACCAACCCTTTACACAACACCCGAAGTGAGCAGTGACACCGACACTTCAGCAACAGCATCTGAATCGTCTCCTGAACATTCTCCTAAGAGAACTCGATATAAACCTGATGAGATGATTCAGACTCCGCCAACCTAACGAGTAACTAGATCTAGGACTTCGACACCTATCGTCCACCAAATAGTTACTACTACCGTTGGTGATACGGACCAAGACCTAGAACCAATTAGGTCACCCTCACCCATCTCCGTATCACATCCAATAATAACAGTAAGCCCTATGCTAAATGAAGCGCAAGTTTCGATAGGCAAGATATCTAAAAGCACGGATGGTAAAAAGGCCACTAAGCCCATCCAATCTAAACAGGACTTAATAATAAATTCTACAAAGCAAGGTGCTTCAGCATCTAAGGAAGTAAAGTCTTCCTCTGCAGTAAAGTCTGCGTTGACTCAATCGATTGAGGAAACTCAATCGATTGAGGAAACTCAATCATTGAAGTCCAGAACGGCCGAAGGGGAGCCAAAAAGTCTTGAAAAGGCACCCTGCGTATCGGCTGGAAATCCTCCTGTGCCTCAACGTACAACAGGGTCTCGAGGTCCGGCTTATCTTGATGAGGAAGATCTGCCGCATCCCATGGAAACGAGTCAACATGACAATCCTTCGGGATATTTATCAGACTTCCAGCAGACTGATCCCTTGATTCATGAAAGTGATTCATTGGATCAAACCACTTCTCTTCCGGATTCTGAATCTCAGGGTCTGGAGGAAGAGTCTTTAACTGAAAGAGATTTACCACCTCATGGTATACCAATGATTTCAGGAGTCGGAGATAGCAATATCTCTGTGAGAGCTAAACCAATGGGTTGTTCTGCTACTTTGTCAGAGTCTCATGAGACCAAAGTCATGGAGGCGGATGCTTCGAAAGAAACTTCGCCGGTGACAACTCCGGTTGTTACCCAACCTCCATCAGAAGGGGATATCACGAATCTGACTAGTAGTATGTACAGCCCTACATATAAGAATAATACCCCACAATCATCCTTACCTGCCCTCACGGCAACTCATACACTTCCATCGACATCGCCTTCAACAGATACTGCTGCTGATGCTGTTCCCATTGTTACTTTTCCATCATCACCCTCTCGTTTACCACATTTCTATGATGCTTTGGAGCAAGAATATTTTAGTCGTATGTTTTCTAGAGTCAATCTTGATGTTCTTCAACGTACTTCGCTTCAAGCATTGTTTCGTGCTCGTGTTCGATATCCACTTACTTCCTGCTCTTCTCCTTTAAGTCCTCACTGTGATGATGAACATGACGATTCTGATCCTCAGAATAGTCATGAGGGGGAGATAGGAGTAGATGGAGAATATCTATCGGTGAACATTTCAACCAAGGGTGGTGATGTGAGATCTTCATCAGCTTCACAAGCTCAATGAGTTCAGACAGAATCAGAAATGGTTTCTGTACATGATGAAATTAATGATAAGGAGCCTGAGCAAGTTATAATTCCAATTGTTCATAAAGAGGCTGATAGTGGACCAGTAGATGAGGATTTGAACTTAAGTGATTTTTATCTTGAAGAGACGGATGATGATGGGTTTGTCATCTTAAGCAAGTTATCTTTAGTATCTTCAATTCCGGAAGATGTAGAGATTGTAGATGAAGGGAATCCTGATCCAGTAATAGAAAGTGATGATGAAATGGATTCTTCTGATGACGAAGAAGACAATATTTATGTTGATCCAAATGAAGATGATATCTTTGATCATATTGAAGATGATGATGTTCCAAATGATGATGCAACAAATCCTACTGATCATTCATCGAATTCTACACCTTCATCGAGTTCACATCCAACAAATGCTAATGAAGGCTCAACTTCTGGTACATCTACATCAAGTGAAACAGTAAATTCCAGATTCAAATACAACCATGGAATATTCTTTAAGAATCAGGAACAAAGATTGTTATTGGGAGTTGAACATGATTTTATAACGTTACGAAACACATTCATCGAAGAAAATGCTTACAAGATCTTCCGCATCAAAGATACACCAAGGAGTAAAAGGTTTACTTATATAGGTTCACGATTGCTTCCAGCAAGTGAAAGGAATTGGTATGAGTTTATGTGGAGGAAACATATCAACAAAGATGAAGATGATTTGTGGCTTCAAAGAAAAATATCGTATTTCAGAAGTGTTGAATATTGCTCGAGTCGGAGTAGAGATAAGTGAAAAGAAAGACGTCATCAGTCAGTTTCATGTTATAAGAGAAGATGAGAAAGAGTACAAGTTCACAGAAGCAGATTTTCATAATCTTGATATGCTTGACATCATTCACATCTACAACTACCTCAGTAACATCACCATTCGACCTTTTGCTAAAGCTCAAGCTTTGGAAGCTGTGAAAAGATACATGATGGAGACAATTGAACTGATGAGACGTGAAGATTTTCAAATAGGTCTCGAAGAAAATAGGAAAAGATTCGAATAACGTGTCCGAATCAATTTACGGAGGGACTGAAGGATATGAGGATGTTTCAAATGCAATTCGAACCCGAAGGGTTTGTATTTGTAAATTCTCAAAAGGAAAAGGTGTTCATTCGTACTGAAGAGCTGAACAAATATTCAGATGGAACACTTAAGGCTGCACTGAAGTATCTTAAAATTCGTCAAAGCAAGGTTGATGACTTTGATACAAAAATAGGTCTTGGAGAGTTTATAAAGCATATCAGAGATCGTTTAAAGCTCCGAATCCGTACAAGACAGTTTGAGATTCTTCGTGGCTAGAGAAAGAAAAGGTATTTCAAGGAAATGGATGAATATCCATTACATGAGGGAGATCCAAGAAAAACGTGGGGAGTCTGGAAAACTTCTAAGCAAATTTCAGAAAATCAAGTAGAAGTTTCAAAACCAGATGGCTTACGATGGAAACTAACGTTTGGACCTCTCAAGATTTCACAATAGGATTATATTGTAAAGTTCATATTTAACACTAAGGGGGAGATTGTTAGGACCCCGAAGTTGTATAGTGTTAATGTGAATTAAGCTTAAATGAAGGTTCCTTAGAAAAGGGCTATATAAGGAACCTATGTAGTCCTAATTAGATAGCCATTGTATTGTAACCGAGTTCTAGAAGCTGTGGAATTTAATTTGTACCGATTCTCTCTAGTACCGAGTCTCCTTCTTACATACCGAATCTCATTCTATCTTATCATTTCTCTCAATCTCAACATGATCTGACCTATCACTGGTTAAGAGAAGTTCAATTCCTTGGACATATTGTTAGTAAACAGGGAATACAAGTTGATCCTGCCAAGATAGAGGCAATTGAGAAGTGGGAAATCCCGAAGACTCCTACTCAGGTTCGTCAGTTTCTAGGGTTGGCGGGTTATTATCGAAGGTTCATTCAAGATTTCTCTCGTATAGTGAAACCTCTGACTGCTTTAACGCACAAGGGGAAGAAGTATGAGTGGAAGGATGAACAAGAGACTGCTTTTCAAACTTTGAAGAAGAAGTTGACTACCGCTCCGATATTGTCACTGCCTGAGGGTAATGATGATTTTGTTGTTTATTGTGATGCTTCGCGTCAGGGCTTTGGTTGTATTTTGATGCAACAAAAGAAATTTATTGCGTACGCGTCACGTCAGTTGAAGATGCACGAACAGAATTATACAACCCATGATTTTGAGTTGGGAGCTGTTGTGTTTGCGCTTAAGATTTGGAGACATTATCTTTATGGGGTCAAGCGTATAGTGTACACTGATCACAAAAGTCTTCAACATATCCTTGATCAAAAACAGCTGAATATGAGGCAACAAAGATGGGTTGAGACGTTAAATGATTATGATTGCGAACTTTTATATCATCCGGGAAAATCCAATATTGTGGCCGATGCGTTAAGTCATAAAGAGAGGGTTAAACCTCGCAGATTTAGAGCTTTGAATATGACGATTCGAACAAACCTCGCAAGGCAGATTCTTGAGGCACAACAAGAAGCCTTAAAGGAGGAGAATTTTGTGAACGAGAATGTCAGAGGCATGGCTAAGAAGTTTGAGGTACGAGCAGATGGTACTAGATATTTTGCGGGACGTCTTTGGGTTCCAAAGCATGGTGATCTGCGACAACTTGTTTTAGATGAGGCTCATAAGTCTAGGTACTCTATTCATCCTGGTTCAGGAAAGATGTATCATGATCTTAAGGAGCTGTATTGGTGGCCTAATTTGAAAATTGATGTGGCTACTTATGTGGTTAAGTGTTTGACCTGTGCTAAGGTTAAAGCTGAACATTAGAAACCGTCTGGACTTTTGGTGCAACCTGAGATTCCAGAGTGGAAGTGGGAAGGTATTATGATGGATTTTATTACGAAGTTACCTAGAGTTGCGGGTGGGTATGATACCATTTGGGTGAATATAGATCGACTCACTAAGTCAGCTCACTTTTTTCCGATTAAGGAAACAGATTCGATGGAGAAGCTTACTCGTTTGTATTTGAAGGAAATTGTTTCTAGACATGGTGTTTATGTATCAATCATTTCAGACCGAGACAGTAGATTTATATCGAGGTTTTGGCGATCCTTACAGGAAGCTTTAGGAACTAAGTTTGATATGAGCACCGCTTATCATTCGCAGATGGATGGTCAGAGTGAAAGGACCATTCAAACGTTAGAAGATATGTTACGAGCATGTGTTATTGATTTTGGTAATGGGTGGGTAGATATTTGCCACTAGCTGAATTTTCTTATAATAACAGCTATCATGCAAGTATTAAATCCGCACCGTTTGAAGCTCTGTATGGTAGGAAGTGTAGGTCTCCTGTTTGTTGGAATTAGGTTGGGGATGCTCAACTCACAGGCCCGGAAATTATTCATGAGACTATCGAGAAGATAGTACAGATTAAGGAAAGATTGAGAACCGCCAAAAGTCGGCAAAAGAGTTATGCTAATAAGAGAAGGAACGATATTGAATTTTAGGTTGGTGATCGTGTTATGTTGAAGGTATCGCCTTGGAAGGGAGTGATACGTTTTGGTAAAAGGGGAAAGTTGAGTCCTCGTTTTGTTGGACCATTTGAGATCATTGAGAGAGTTAGACCAGTGGCTTATCGTTTGAAATTGCCACAAGAACTTAGTGCCGTTCACAATATTTTTCATGTATCGAATTTAAAGAAGTGTTTGGCCGAAGCCGATGAGACTATTCCTCTAGAGGAACTTCATGTTGATAAGCAACTTCATTTTATTGAGGAAGCTGTTGAAATTATGGACCGAGAGGTTAAGACTCTCAAGCAGAGTAGAATTCCTATTGTCCGGGTTAAATGGAACACCAGACGCGGTCCCGAGTTCACTTGGGAGCGTGAAGATCAGATGAAGCAGAAGTACCCTCATTTGTTCCCAGATGCTAAGTCAACTCCTGCACCTGATTAAATTTCGGGACGAAATTTTCGTAACGGGAAGGTACTGTAACGACCCTACTTTTTCTGTTATCTTTTACAGTTAATTATTTAACGACCGTTAACTGTTATTCGTGCCACGTCATTTCTATGATATATATTATTATTTTAGTAATAATATATCAATTATTATGTGTTAAATGAATATTTGTATTCGTATTTTTAATCGTACGTTTACACGAATCGTGGATTTCTACCCGGCGAATCTTTTCGGTTTTCAAACCAACGGTCAAAATTTTGGGATTTAAGTCCTAATTATTTTAAATATGATATTTTAATGTCATATATTTATATATAGTAGTTATGTATATATTTCGTCGCGTATTTGTTATTCCTCCGGATTTTTAATCGCGTAGTCGTGTTTTTGCATTTTGGGTTTCAATCGGGCGTTCGGGCCATAAGGAATTTATCATTTAACAAAATTGGGCCATGGGGCCCACCCCCATGTAACCATTCGGCTGATGGCAAGGGAGGGAGTATACTCCCATTTGTTTTCCACTTTTGTAATTCACTTCACAATTTCACCAAAACCAAATTTCTATTTTTCTCTCCCTCTCCTCTTTTTCTCCCTTGTGGCCATCGCCTAGAAACCATCATCATCATCATCATCATCATTTCATCATCAAAAATAGCTTAGATCATCTAATCAAATACATAATCGGATTCCTCATTCCGTTCTCTACGCGCTCATATTAATCAATTCTTGATTAGGGTATAAACCTTAACCCTAGCTCTTTAATTTTTCTGTTTTTATATGTTATATTGATATTATGATGCTTATATGTTATTGTATTGTTGATTGTATGCGTAGAAGTGCTCGTTAATTCATGTTTTCGGTTTGATTGCTTTGGGACAGCGGTTTGATTGTTGTTTTCTGTATATATAACTGATATAAAAGTGAAATTAAAGTGTTTAGATGAGTTCCTCTCATCAAGACATTAATTTTAGACTCTGGATTCATGTCATTTCGTTTCCCGGAGCTTTAGATATGCTTAAAATGGTGTTTGTTGAGATTAAAATGTGAAAGCGAATTGGTACAGGTATGGTCCGACTTTGTGATCATTTTTGGAGTCTTTAGGGTGTACTAGTGTGTTAGGATTGATGATGGGATGAAATTTCATGTTCGGGTCATCGAAATCCGAGCTACGGATCGCCCGGTATGACTTAAACATGTTTTTGAACGGATTAAAGCTACAAGTTGATTTATGGCTGTAAGTCACGACTTATTTGCTGTTCTTGGGGTGTTCTTGAGCACACTAATGTATCGGGTGGGTTGGTTAGGCGAAGATATATATAAGACTCGCCGAAAACTGATTCCCGGGGCTCAAGTTATGACCCGACGAACTTTTAATTAAAACTTATGGTTATTATTTATGACTTATGATACAAATAATGAATTTCATTATTAATTAATTACTTATGATACAAAAAGTAATTATTTAATTTAAGACTTATGATATATATATTTATTATATCATTTATTAATTACTTATGATTTAATTAAACATTTAATTAAACTTATGATTAATAATACTTTTATTATTAATGAAAAATACTTATGGTAAGTATTAAACTTATATTATGAAATTATTATAATAAGACTTATAATAAGGATTAATTAATTATTTAATTATTATAAGGCTTAGTTATTATTTAATTATAATTTAATTATTAAATACTTATGATTTAATGATTATAATTAGAAACTTATGATATGATTAATAATTCATTATTAATTAATAATACTTATGATATGATTAAAATTTATTATTAATTAATAATACTTATATTATGATTAATATTTAATTAATTAATTAAATACTTATGTTATATTAATTATATCATTTAAACTTATGTTAACTTTAATAATTCAATTTAATTTAATTAAACTTATGTTATGACATAATTATACATATTTGACTTTAAATAACATTATAACCTATATTATTAATATAACTTATACTTTTTAAAATAATGTTGACTATGTTTGACCAAGGTTGACTTTTGAGTTAACTTTCGGTTGACTTTGACTTTCAGTTGACTTTTGTTGACTTTCTAATTAAGGAAACTTTTCTAACTTATAAACTTTCCAAAAATAGAAACTTTCTAAATATAGAAACTTTCTAGATATGGAAACTTTCCAAAAATAGAAACTTTCCAAAATAGAAACTTTCCAAAAATGGAAACCTGCTAAAAATAGAAACTTTCTAAAAATAGAAAGTGTGTGTTCGTACGCTGTTCTGATCAAACCGATGCATGTTGAGTGTTGTTCTATGTCTACTTGCAACATGTACAATATCTATCATACTAAGATTTGACCTAAGTTAGTTATTTATATCGACCTGCTTTATTTATAGGTCGACGTTGTGATCATTCCTGATCACTTTACTTCATTTGCTGTTGGGATTTTTGTCTGGTTACTTCATTTGCTTTAAGGTGAGTTATAGTCCCGTTTTTACATACTTTTCAAAGTATATTTTTGGGATGTGATTACATGCATTTTATTTTACGTTTAGACACAAGTGGCAATTAAATTTAAATTATTCGTTATGAGTTGAACAAAAATATTCCCTAGTCTGGTAACTGTAATCACTAGTTTCTACTAGTGAACGTGAATCCTACGGATAGATCTATCGGGTTTGACAACCCCATTTCGAGCTAGTCGTGCTAGCAATTTATAATCGGAATGTTTAGTACTTCGTATTTTGTTGAAGATATACTTGTTTAGTGTATATTATTATTGTGCTTGGCAAGGGTAACTAAAGGGTTAAGTGGTTACCAGGTGGCTCATTGATAATGGAATAATGTTTAATATTTTCTAACATTTTAAATCTTGTGGTCTAAAGTTTATTCAATTATTTAAACCTATAATTCACTCAACATTTTTGTTGACATTTTACTCGCATGTTTTCACATGAACTTGAGTTATTTGATTGCTTTCGCTGTGTTAGAAGAGTCTGCATGCATTTGGGCAGATTTTTGTTAAACAATTATGAAACATTAAACTTGCATTCTCTTTTTGAATAATTAAACTTGTGGGTGTTTTGTTGACAATGTTTTATGTCAACTTTGGATATTTAATATGTTGGGTTCGTTAAACTACATATTTTGTTAAATTTCCTTTTAGGAAAACTTTTTGAATAAAAGAATGCAATGTTGTTTATTAAATTCATTTAAGTTCGATCAGGCTGTGGGACCAAGTGACGGAGCCGTTAAGTGTTTTGACGTGGACATCACATTTTTTCGGTTAACAAATAGAAAGCTCAAGTTTCGGGACTTACATGATTATCCGCTCCTATCCATCACCTAAGAACTACTAATTGATCACCATCGAAGAAAACCGCTCACTTTGTTGGAATATCAACCAAAACCGAGCAATCGTCGAATGCATTATATCCGACACCCTTCGACAACTAATTTATATTAGTTAGAGAAGCTCAAACCCACCCGCATATTCCATTGACTTGGAATATTCGACCATGCACTTGGTCACCCCGTTTCAAAACACGCAAGCATCAAACTTCCCTCGATACTCTCATTATCGACTTTCAACTGATGCATCTTGTTCGTTACCCAACCGTTCTAACCCGAGAGAAAAACACCCTCTTGAGCTCCCATAACAAACCCACATCTCTGAAAACACATCTTGTATCACTCGAAGTTTACGAGACAAAAACATCTCGCGCTCGGGTCATCAAACCCGAAAATTCATCATGAAAACTGCCCATACAACGTGCCATTAAGTACTTAGTAACTTAACTTGATCCTCGAATGCTTTTATGACCGTTAGTGTCACTTGACGTTGAAAACGAGCTATGTATTTTGATACACGTTTGACTTTGGTCATAATTGAAATATTATGACTACGTAATACTAATTGTTATTTTAATAATTACTTGGGTGATGTGTAAAATCTAGTATATAATTTATCTCTGGAAAATGCCGGTTTAAAGATTACTACACACTAACGGGCAGTGTACCCGATCGTGCAATAGTATAAAGTTGGTAATTCCGAAATGGTTCCAAGGACAGTTTAAACTTGAGAATTAAGATTGCAACTAATAAAAATAAACTAAGTTAATCTATGAAAATTGAAAGTACGGGATAATTTGTTTTGTGGCTATTTAACGATTAGCCAAATCAAGTATAGATTAAAAGTATAAGACAATATTTTTGTGTTTTTAAGTTTATAGATAATAAATGCAGACTCAACGAAAAGTAAAGATATTTGAATTTAATAGATAAAAGAATGTTCACCTAGATCTCCTATTCGCAGTGTCGGATAATTTGTTATTAAGCACTAGATCAATTTATCAATACATGCAACTACAGAGTCGGTTTACCCAGAGTTCTCTTTTAGCAAACACGTCAAACTAGGATTTATTGGATTAGGGTTCCCTTTCACCAAAGACCTCTTTTGTTTGTGACTTAGTAATTAGCTAATTATAAGATTAAGATTCAATTGGTTACGCGTTCACTCCACACAATTCACCCATATTTTGTTCAATCTATGTTACCTGGTTTACCCCCTTGGTCCAGTAAGCACCCAATTGGTTAAGACAAAGAGATTGGAAACTAATGCACTAAATTGAAACAGGGTTCCCTTTTTGTTCAAACAAGTAAACTAATCAACCTAGTAACAATAATCAACACCCACAAGAATGGTTCTTAATCAAAACTCATAATTATCATGCATTAATCAAATTAAACATTAAAGTATCATTCAAACACATGAGAATATTCAATCTAGACAAACATTAAAGTGCTTAGCCAACAATCATGGCTAAAACCAAAATCACAAATAAACAATTAAGAGTATTCATTACGATGATAAGAATAAAACCTAATGAAAATTGTGTTCTTGAATGATAAATGGATCGAGACGCGTTTTCGGAATGATTGATGTGTTAGAATGATCTTGGGATTCCCCAAAAATCACCCCTTTTCGTCAAAAAGCTGCTGGAATTTGTCTGGATGCAAGAATGATTAATTAGGGTAAAAATTCGGACTTGAAATAGGTGAATTCTGAACCCGGCTGAAGGTGGAGCGGCGCTCCATATAACTAAAAATTGATCTGTGGACTTCCAAAACCCCTCGAACTGTTTTTCCTGCCTACTGGAGCGGCGCTCCACCTTTCTGAGCGGCGATCCAGGCCTTTTTTGCTGATTCTGGACTGTAAAACTCAGTAAAACCACCTAAACTCGAATCGAACCAATCTCTTTCACTCGTTTTCATAGAAAATCACTAAAACCATCAAATAACTTCAAATTTCATCTCCTTAGTCTTAAAACTCGAACACTTATCGAAATAACACCAAATCGTATTCAAAAGGACCAAAATGTGATCGATATCGCTAAGGAAAACGTATGTTAAATATGCGATATCAAACAACCCCACACTAGAGTTTTGCTTGTCCTAAAGCAATTAAACTCGAAAATAATCTTCTACCATAAAGTAACATCTTCAAAAGTATATGTAGAACCAAACGAACAACCAACAAACCATCATCTAGCATGGGTACGATTTAGAGTAATTACCAACCATACCTCCCACTTGCATTCCCCCGAAATTAACTTCCCAATCCTCAAGCAATTAAATATGAACTAAGTAGCTAAATAAAGTCTTGAATAGCGTACCAAATAAAATGAGGCAAAGAATCTCGAACCCTAATGTAAGTCTTCAAAGGAACCGGGAATCAAGTGGGAGCCAAACACCAAAGATATGACAATCGAACACATGTGCCAAAAAGAACGCACGAGCTACCCCGCAATTGGTCAAGCCAATGTCTCCCACAGTACCTAACATCGTGAGATGTCGGTAAGAAAATAATGTGCTTAGGAGGATACACATTACATCTAGATATCATCGATAATCATGAGGTAATCATATAATCCATTAAGTCAATCATAAAGATTGAAGTTCATAGGCTTAAAAGCTGATATCTTACCTTTCTGGAGGTTATCCAACTGGGAATCAGATCAATCACAGAATTGTGTATCATGGTGCACTTCCCATTTGACGAGACAGATCTCCCTCATCGAGATAAGTCTGACTACCAGTTTCCCTGTTTGATGTTGAGGCCTGGTAGATTTCCAGTCGATGTTAGCAATGACTTTTTAAGATTTTTCGTCACCCTACAACTGGTCTGGACTACGACTTCTGAAATAAATTAGCAAGTGTGTCGATTTGGAGACTTTACTCCTCGGGTTATATAAAGTGGTCGGGTGCAACATTGTCCTTGTTAGGAGAAACAATGAGGATCGCCCTATTAAAGTTTTCGATCTAGCGCATTGCCCGATTTTGACCACACGATCCAATCACCGTTCATACGGTTGACACCCGCCTTGGTGCAAGTGACCTACAATTGAATTCTTAAAGAATTCGTAGGATTTCACATTCAATGGTAATGAACGTGGTTGGAATTAATTCCAAGTTGCCTACTTCCCACATGACAAGCTTTTCTGCTTGTTTTAAGAAAGGTAGGAAGTAGATACTACCCTTCTGATAAATCCCAAAAACCTTTGGGTGACATAGCTTTTGGCTATGGATTGTGTTGTCTAAGAAAACACAAGCACGTAGCTATTGTTCCTAAAAAGGACAACACTGGTGAAGCTCAAGGCTCCTCTTCCCACAGTATCACACCATTAGATGATGTAAATAATAAAATGGTATAGTTTCGGAAGTCTGCTATACCAAGTAACCAAAAGTTTTTGATCTGGCACTTGATTCGGTTACAATCACGCTATGCAATAACCGCTCTCTCAATTTAATCTGCTGTAGAATCCAAAGATCCCGTCGCTGAATCTTATTCGCATTTCCTCTAGACATGAACATATGAGCAATCATGTTGAAAATATTCGGTCCTCCGAAAGTCATAGCATTGACTGAACACTTCTACTGGAACTAAAAGGACCCGCAGTTTCCTTCGCCACTGTTGGCCAATAATCACTCTCACTAAAAGCCTCCTGCCCAAACACTTTGCATTGAATCAAAAACCACTTTAAATCATTGTCATTCAACTCGGGATACAAATCTAATGCCCGAGCTAACCCGATATTACTCATGCTATGCTCTAACCTGCCTAACTGAAATGTCAAGAAATTCTCCTCGGTCGGAGAGGCTCGCGGTCGAAAATTCACCGTTGAAAAGAACTCGATAGTCAACTGTTCAAAAATATCTTCACGAATTTCAAATAACCTTTCGTATGGCCTCAACTCTTGACCCGCATATGTTACCCACAAATACTCACGAAATGTTCTAACAATATTATTACCCAACGCTGTAAGTTGCATCCAATCCAAATAATATGTTCGTTCGATCGAACGGGCGCTAACTATCGTAAAACGTTCTTCCAATTCCTCATCATTAGCGATTTGGGAGAACCATAGTTCCGGGTTATTTGGTGGTTGTCGTGGTTGCTCTGTGTTGCCTCTCGATCTCTACATACATGAAACAAATAAAGAAAACAAAACACCAAACTCAAAAGTTAGTGTTAGTCAAAATAATAAGCACCAAGTACCCATCACAACCAAACCATGTTGCATGTTAATCCACCACAAAGACGATCACCAAATTAACCAAGTAACACATGTAAACATGCCAAGAGCTCAAATCTACGCATATCGCATTATCTCTTAAAACCTAGCAACATATTAACCATACGCACAAAACAACACAACCAAAACATGACAAACATGATTACACATAACTCTTTTAACTTCCACAAATCTAATAAAGTTCATCATGTTTGCTAACTTTCACCAATTCAAATTACCACTAACAAAATACTCATCACAACACAAAACACATGTTATGTTCCCTCTAGCATGGCATCATCAATAAATAAACCAAATATAGCACAAGTCATTCAAACCAACATGACCCGCCCATATGAACACAACCCCACACTAGCTCAAAAACATATCAACAACTCAATAACAAGAACAATTTCAAGCAAGCAACTCTTTTATCACTTACAAATTCGGATTCTCAAACACACAAACCCTAAGTTCAAGTATAACTTCTAAAAACACAAAATTAATCATGAATTCAAAGCATAAAATCATAATATAACAAAACCCATCACTAATTAGAACACAAAACTCTAATTAAACAAACCCCACACTAATTCATCATGTAAATCAAAGATTAAGCAAGTAAATACACATAATTAGATGAAATTAGCAAGATAGAAAACAAATTCGGACCTTAGGGGGAGCCATTCTTGCAAGATGTGGAAGTAATTAGACAAGAAATTAAAGTTAATTAAATTAGGGTTTGTAGATCTAGGTGTTTGTAGTTGTAGAAAATTAGATAGAATATATGGAATAAGAAGGTTTGAGTGTAAAATAAAGCTGGAACCCGCCTCCTATTTGTGTGGTTATGAATAATGGGTTTTTTTTATATATTAAAACGAAGTCAGCCCGCCAGTCTGTGAATCGGAGCGGCGCGCCGGGTATTCGCGCGGTGCTCAAAATCATTGCGTGGCGCTCCAATTTCATGCGCGGCGCTCCATTAGTCATAAAATTCATGTCGAGGGTTTTTTAACATCTGGTATATCAGATACGTGCACCTTGAGCGGCGCTCAAAGGTTTGAAGCGGTGCTCCAAGTACTGATAACCCAGTATTTCGCAATTTTAAGCAATTTTAACCCAATTTCTCAACCTAAAAACCAACAAACACCCCAAACGAAAAGCCGAGCACGATCACATTGCATATATTATCAAACAAGCACAAATACATACAAACTCTACAACAATGTGAAGTTTATTACTGAGTCTTTCACAAGACTCGTCCCCAACTTCAAGTGACGTTAGGATCGGGTTCAACGTGAACCCCATCATCAATCCCCAACGGACCATCGAAATATTTCTTAACTCGATGTCCATTAACTTTAAAGGTAGTACCACTCGCATTTTCAACTCAATCGCACCGTATGGGTACACCTTAACAACCTCAAATGGTCCCGTCCACCGGGACTTAAGTTAAACAAGGGTAAAAGCTTCAATCTAGAGTTAAACAAAAGCACTCGATCACCCTCATTAAACTCTTTCAGACCCTTTAACCTTCTATCATGCCATTGCTTGGTTTTCTCCTTATAAATCAACGAATTTTCATACGCATCAAGGCGTAATTCACCAAGCTCATTCAATTGCCCCACCCTTAGGCGTTCGGCTTCCTTTAAATCCAAATTGCATTTTTTAAGTGCCCACATCACCTTATGCTCAATCTCCAATGGGAGATGACACACTTTTCTATAAACCAACCGATAAGGAGTGGTACCAATTGGTGTTTTGTAGGCGGTTCTAAACGCCCACAAAGCTTCATCGAGCTTATTTGCCCACTCCTTCGGATTCGACCCCACAGTTTTCTCAAGAATTCCTTTAAGAGCTCGATTGGTATTCTCAACTTGCCCGCTCGTTTGGGGATGGTATGAAGTAGAAACTTTATGGAGAACTCTATATCGCTTCAATACCTTCTCCATTTGGGCGTTACAAAAATGAGTAGCCCTATCGCTAATTAATGCTTTAGGAGTTCCAAATCGAGAGAATAAACGCCGAAGGAAAGAGATCACAACTCGTGCGTCGTTTATGGCTAAAGCTTGCGCTTCGGCCCATTTAGACACGTGGTTAATGGCAACGAGTATGTAACTATAATTATGAGATTTCGGAAATGGCCCCATAAAGTCAATTCCCTAAACGACGAATACCTCACATACTTGGATACTTTGTTGAGGCATCTCATCCCGTTTGGTGACTTTACCAGCCCTTTAACAAGAATCGGACGATTTACAAATCCGGTGGACATCTTTGAAAATTGTCGACCAAAAGAAGCCTGCATCATATACCTTACGCCCCATGATTTGGGGTCCAAAATGCCCACCGGTAGGCCCATATGGCACATTCTCATACCGTCACATGCCCTTTGGCCTTTGTAACGCTCCGACCACTTTTCAAAGGTGCATGATGGCCATATTCCATGATATGATAGAAGATTGCAAGGAGGTGTTCATGGATGACTTTTCGGTCTTCGGTGACACTTTCGATTCATGCCTTCTTAATTTAGAGCGGATGTTGGTAAGGTGTGAGAAATCTAATCTTGTGCTCAACTGGGAAAAGTGCCATTTCATGGTACAAGGGGGCATAGTTCTCGGGCATAAGATTTCTAGGAACGGTATTGAGGTGGATCTCGTAAAGGTAACGACTATTAAGAACCTTCCACCTCCCACCGATGTCAAGGGTGTTCGGAGTTTTCTCAGGCACGTCGGTTTTTACCGGCGGTTCATTAAGTATTTTTCCAAAATCGCTAACCCGATGAATAAACTCCTCGAAAAGGACACACCTTGGAACTTCTCCAAAGAGTTCCAAAAGGCATTCGAACTTTTTAAGGAGAAAATCATCATTGCACCTATCATAATTTCTCCGAATTGGTCTCTTCCATTCGAGCTTATGTGTGATGCATCCGATTTTGCTGTTGGCTCTGTTTTGGGCCAAAGGGTCGAAAAACATTTCCAACCCATTTATTATGCAAGCAAGACCTTGCAGGGAGCACAATTGAATTATACTACCACTGAAAAGTAGCTCCTTGCAGTGGTCTTTTCATTTGATAAGTTCCGATCCTACTTAGTCTTATCTAAGACTATAGTCTTTACGGACCATTCTGCTCTAAAGTAACTTTTCGCCAAACCGGATGCCAAACCTCGACTGCTTAGATGGATTTTGCTTTTGCAAGAATTCGATATCGAGATCCGGGATAAGAAGGGTGCCGAGAATCTTGCGGCCGACCACTTGTCTAGACTCGAGAATCCAAATCTCGAAGTCCTTCATGAGTCGAGCATCCATGATGATTTTCCTGATGAATATCTCATGAAGATGGACAAGGTGGACGAGCCATGGTATGTGGACATTTCTAATTATCTCGTTGGAAAATTCTTGGAAAAAGGGTGGTCACATCAAAAGAGGAAGAAATTCTACAGTGACCTTAAGTACTATTTCTGGGAGGATCCCTATCTTTTTCGTTGTTGTCCCGATGAGATTATCCGCCGGTGTGTTTTCGGTGAGGAGTGTATGCGAATGTTCTTCGAAGTAGTATAGTGGTAAGTATTCCCGCCTGTCACGCGGGAGACCCGGGTTCGTTCCCCGGCAGCGGCGCCAAAAACTTGATGTGTAAAATCTAGTATGTAATTTATCTCTGGAAAATGCCGGTTTAAAGATTACTACACACTAACGGGCAGTGTACCCGATCGTGCAATAGTATAAAGTTGGTAATCCGAAATCGTTCCAAGGACAGTTTAAACGTGAGAATTAAGATTGCAACTAATAAAAATAAACTAAGTTAATCTATGAAAATTGAAAGTACGGGATAATTTGTTTTGTGGCTATTTAACGATTAGCCAAATCAATAATAGATTAAAAGTAAAAGACAATATTTTTGTGTTTTTAAGTTTATAGATAATAAATGCAGACTCAATGAAAAGTAAAGATATTTGAATTCAATAGATAAAAGAATGTTCTCCTAGATCTCCTATTCGCAGTGTCGGATGATTTGTTATTAAGCACTAGTTCAATTTATCAATACATGCAACTACAGAGTCGGCTTACCCAGAGTCTCTTTTAGCAAACACGTCAAACTAGGATTTATTGGCTTAGGGTTCCCTTTCACCAAAGACCTCTTTCGTTTGTGACTTAGTAATTAGCTCATTATAAGATTAAGATTTAATTGGTTACGCGTTCGCTCCACACAATTCACCCCTATTTTGTTCAATCTATGTTACCGGGTTTACCCCCTTGGTCCAGTAAGCACCCAATTGGTTAAGACAAAGCAATTGGAAACTAATGCACTAAATTGAAACAGGGTTCCCTTTTTGTTCAAACAAATACACTAATTAACCTAGTAACAATAATCAACACCCACAACAATGGTTCTTAATCAAAACTTATAATTATCATGCATTAATCAAATTAAACATTAAAGTATCATCCAAACACATACGAATATTCAATCTAGACAAACATTAAAGTGTTTAGCCAACAATCATGGCTAAAACCAAAATCATAAATAACCAATTAAGAGTATTCATTATGATGATAAGAATAAAACCTAATGAAAATTGTGTTCTTGAATGATAAACGGATCAAGACGCGTTTCCGGAATGATTGATGTGTTAGAATGATCTTGGGATTCCCAAAAAATCACCCTTTTTCGTCAAAAAGCTGATGGAATTCGTCTGGATGCAAGAATGATTAATTAGGGTAAAAATTCGGACTTTAAATATGTGAATTCTGAACCCGGCTGAAGGTGGAACGGCGCTCCACATATTGAGCGGCGCTCCACATATTGAGCGGCGCTCCATATAACTAAAAATTGATCTGTGGACTTCCAAAACCCCTCGAACCATTTTTCCTGCCTACTGGAGCTGCGCTCCATGATGTGTTCTAGAGGGTGTGTATGAAACGGCTATCAGTTTTATTTTTATTTACTACAGGAAATCACCTAAATTAAAATAAAACACAAAAGGCAAGTATACCTATCGTGTAATAATATAGCTAAGGTAAAGTCCGGGAGGTCGATCCGTGGACACTATTATTGGGTTTCTTACTAGGTCAAATTAGTTAATTAAGTAGTTAAACTAGATTTAGTGATATATAGTAATTATAGGTAACTTTGGGGGTTTTACCATTTAATGACCGGTTTGTCGATTTTAAAACTTAAGTCACAATTAAAACTTAATGCAAAATATAACATAATTTAAAGTGTAAAGTAAATGACGATAATTAAAAGTACAATAAATTAAAAGTGCGATAAATAAAATGACAGTAAATAAAAGTACGATGAGATATAAAATAAAGGAATTATGCTTATTTAAACTTCCGTAATCATGATGTTCGACGTGTTGATTTTAATTTATTACCATGGGTTAATTGTCCTTTGTCCTGGATTATTCGATATGTCCATACGGTTTTGTCCATAATAGTCCATCGGTCATAATTATAAAGTGCGAGGGTCTTCGTCAAATTATCCTTATACCCGAAGTCAAATATTCCAACTAATTGGGGATTCGAACTGTAACAAGGTCTTAATACTTTTTTTAATGAATACACCAGTTATCGACTGTGTGTAATCCAAGGTTTTAATACTTTGTTAAAAATTACACCAATTACCCTTGAATGTAATCCACCCCTGTTTTAATGAGTCTAGTAACTATTAAATCATCCCCGTGTCCGGTCAAATGAACAATAATTCGTACTTATAAATATCCCGCTCATCGTACCCGATTAAGCGTATGTGGTTATATATAGATACGTCAAATCATAACCTTTATATTAAATTAACGAGGTATCGTTTAATTAATATAAAGCCCATTAATAGCCCATAGTCTAATTTCCACAAGTGTTGATCTTTTGTCGATACCCCAATTATGGTCCAAAACCCAATTATCCCGTCTTTAATATTTAGTTTAACATCACGATTACTTCAGCTTAAATAAGCCTAATAATAACTTAGCTACGAGACATTAATAAAAATAATTTAAACATAACTTACAATGAGTATTAATAGCGTAGTGTTACACGGATAGAGTTTCGACTTACAAACTTAAAACATTCGCTAACATAACCTTATTATTATTAAACTTTAATATTAAAATTATAATATTAATATAAATATATTGAGAGAGTAAGAGATTTAGAAAATAGAAAAGGTATATCTTTCATTACTCCGTAGTCTCGTTTTATAGGCAAATGATGAATTTGAAATTTTCACTTATGACCCCTTAACTATGATCAATTAACAACTTTTTATTATTTATTATTATTCTTATTATGAATTATTTAAATATTATATTATATTCTTGTGCATAGTTGACTTGTACTTTCAGCTCCGTTGCGTCGAGCGTTGAAAGTTAGTTCATGTCTCGGTTCCGGATTTTCGAACGCCTTTTCGTATAATTTAATATCTTGTACTTTGCATTTTGCGGCTTGTACTTTTGTAATTTTGAGATGTTTCTCATCTATAAATTGAACCACTTGAATTGTACTTTGTACTTTTTAGCTTTTTGGTCATTTGCGTCTTCAAATCATCGAATCTGTCTTTTGTCTTCACCTTTTATTATTTAAACGATAATTACTTGAAATTAGAACAATTGCAACTAAAAGCTTGTCTTTCTTGAAGGATAATGCTATGAAATATATGTTCGTTTTTAGCATTATCAAATATTCCCACACTTGAGCGTTGCTTGTCCTCAAGCAATATAGAACTTGAATATAACTTTACTAGAATCACTTCTTTATTCTTCACACTTTGTACATCAGTGATTTCAATACGGCGGTTATGAACAATGATGGTAACGATGTGGTTTACAGTCTCACATGACTATAAAAATTTAGATCCGTTAGGAAATTGGATCTTTATGAAAACATTTGATCTTTTGAAAATTCAATCTAGTTTTTACCCTAGATAAGTTTTCCGGAATAACCCTTCACCGGTGTTGCAAAATGTTTTTGTGGGTTGTGTGGGTTTTAGAATTGAAAATTTTAGCTCAAAACTTATGGTTTTGTGTCACCCACTTGCTAACCTTGTATTAGGAAAGCAACACGTCCAGTTTACTTGTTCCGTATATTACCTTTCAGTTAACTACCGTCCGATTGTAAAGGAAAGCGATGAACAAGCAACTGTTAAGGCAATGTCTAATGACATGCTTTTGATTATGGTCTATATCGTGTCAGATACAATTACTATCCTTTGTAGGAGCAATAGTAAAGATCACCCTATAGTTTTTCGGTCTGGCACAAGGTCCTGTCTTCGACCATGCTATGCAACCACCGTTCTTACGGTTGACATCCGATTTGGTTCAGGTGACCTAATGAATTCTGATGAATTCTCAGGATTTTACGTTCAATGGTAATGAACGCATTGAAAATAGGTTTTCAGAAAACAAATTGGTTTGTAATTTGATCAAAATATTTTCTCGTTCAAGTTCGAGTTTAGATATCATCGAATTCCATGAGTTTGTAATTCTCAATATTTAAAGTCAATCTCAAGGATTGAGTAATATCAGGCTTAAAAGCTGATTTTTAATCTTTAAGGAGATTATCCTTACTGGGGGTCTGATTCATTAGTCTTATCGAGCTAATTTGCACGGCACCCTCCCCATTTTACGAGACAGATCCTCTCATGGTTAGGATAAGTCTGACCATATGGCGACCCTGTTTGATGCTGAGGTCCGTGGATTTTCTGCTGATTTTAGAGATGACTTTTCTAGATTTTTCGTCAATCTACAGCTGGTCTGGACGACAACTTCTTGACCTAAATCAAGAAGCGCGTGTTTTTTCCGAAAGACTTTACTTCCTTATAATGATGGAATTGATTCATCGAGTAGACCCATCTTTCTTTCAAAAGTATTACAATAAATCGGGTAAAACTGATTAGTTTAGTCCAAAACAAAAGTACCTGCAATAAGCTTGTACAGATATGTGATATATGTTTTAAAGAACTTGGTGAATTCTTCCCACACTCAGCTTTTATTTATTTCTTTCTTTGCCTTTTTATTCTCCTCTATTCCATTTTAAATGAATTCAAGCATTTTGGGTTGTTTCTCAATTTATGTCCTTTCCAAGGTAACAATAATTTCGGTAGTATCACCTAGTTTTATTTTTCATAAATATGTATAAACATGATTTTGAATTCATTTAGTTGAAAATTTTTCAAATTTTCACAAAATTTGGCAATTAAACTAAGCGTAAACCCGAGAGAATTTATAACCCTTCCCCACACTTGAGATCTTGCAATGCCCTCATTTACAAGAAATCAGTAAAAATTTAAATTCATGAGGGTGATTAGTGTAGAAAAATGATTAAAAATACCGAGTTTGCAAACATACTGTTTTATATCACATTTGATATTTTACGTCTTATTGTTAAAATTAGTAGCTTTTGATGAACTTAATGTCAGTCTTTGAAAGTGCGCTGTTTTACCCTGTTTTGTACATAAGATAAACTACAAACATATATATACATATTTTTTTTATGTATAAAAACCTTAACTTAATAAAACAAATAATTGAGTAATTTAAAATTTTGTTTTCCTTTTTATTTAGGAGGAGGTTGTTTCGGTACGTTTACCTAGTCCATCCCTCGACAAAATTTTAAAATTTGTCATTTTAAAGCGATTGTTTTAAAAGCAAAGATTTTGGGGTTTTTTTTTTTTTTTTATGTTTTTGGTATACTTTAATTCAATAAGATTAAAAATAATGATAATAAAATTTCTCGTCCCTCCCTTGGGTAAAGCAATTTCGGTTCAACGACCTAGTCTTCAACTCACGACGAATTTTAGAAATCATATTTTTAACTTAATGAGATAAAATAAATTTTGTTTTTAAATTCACACCAAACTTAAATTTAAAATGCATAAAATTAAAAATTCATATTAATATTATTAATATTTTCATATTTTAGTTTTACAAACTTATTTTAAAAATATTAGTTTTTAAAATATTTACAAACTTAAATATATTGATTTTAAAAATTTACAATATTAATTTTAAAAATATGGTAAAAATAAAATAAAATTAAAAATCTTTTTGGTCTTTTATCCCACTTTAATCAATCAAATATTATCAAAAATATACGCCCCTCTTTTGGGTAAAGTAATTTCGGCTATATTACCTAGTTTTACTCTTGACGAATTTTTGAAATATTTTGGATTGATTGATTAAAGATATTTATACCTTATGAATAAACGGTAAATTTCGCAATGATGTAATAAATTTTTGTATGATATCAATAATTTCAGTTTTAACACCTAATTTTATTGAATATCAATTTAATGCTTTATAGCGAACGATTCAGCGTTTATTATCAAAAGGTTAAAAGCAGTAAAAATAAAAATAAAAACTGTACATACTTACCTACTATATGGAATTCTCAGTGACCCGCTTTAGCCGACTCATAAGAGAGTCATACGAATTGGTTTTCCGCAGCTACGTAAGCGTATCCACGAATTTTCAATAAATTTTCTTCTAAACATATGTACGGTCCTTCTCTGCATAAAGTAACGAACTCGGTATTGGAATGTGTCTGATTGTTCGAACATTTCCCTTCGTGTGACCATTTTCCGCATTTGTGACATCTTTCAAGGTGTCGTGCTCTTCTTTTCGCTGCGAATTTTGATTTTCCTTTACCAAAATGTAACTTATTATGATCGTTTCTGAGTTCTTTTCTTACTCCGTCCAATTTGGCTCTTATTACTGATACCAGGTCACTCGGGAGTGTATCATTATTACGTTTAGTGATCAAAGCGTGTAGCATTAGACCCTGGTTTAGTTCACAGGAATTCTTCATCTCGTAAAACCTAAAAAAATAAAAATTCAGAATGGGGGGAGAAGACTAGTTCTTTAGGGTCTGCTAGGGAAAGACCATTCGGATTCCATTCTCGAGAACTACACGAAAACAGAACATCTAACTCTAATAGAAATTCATATTATCCTTAAAAAGACTTGACTCTCCCCACACTTAGTTAGCTGTGGTATCGAAATTGTGATTGACTTCATTGATTTCAATTGGACTATCAACAACTTTCATATCACTGACTTTTGCTTTAAGCCATTTGCTGATTTCCTCTGTAACATTCACAAATTCTACTAACATCGCTTTTTCTTTAGGCGACAAATTGGATACTAATCGGTTACATAACTTAAAGTTCCCCTTATTTCTAGCATCTTGAATCCGTTTATACAGTTTCTTCGTTGAACTGTTAAAAACGGGTTAATCTAATTTTGTATCAATAACGGGGTTCTTTGTTATCAGTTCATCATTAGGTGTTTCTTTATCTTCCCCACACTTAGGCATTTTTATTGGTTCAACAGTTTTAGTTGGTGGAGATCTAAACTTTCGGTTCACAAAGGTGACTTATTTGTTACCATCCCTAAGTGTCATTCTACCTTTTCTTACATCAATGAATGCTTTGGTGGTTGCTAAAAATGGGCAACCTAAAATTAGAGGAATATCAAGGTCTTCCGCCATATTAATAACTATGAAGTTTACAACAAAGGTCAAACTTCCCACTTTAACAAGTAAATTGTTTGCTATTCCAACCAGATGTTTAATGGTTTGGTCAAATAATTGAACACCTATTTTGGTTGATCTTAATTTACCCACACCTAATCTTTTGTGTAAGGAAAGAGGCATAACATTTGCACTTGCTCCTAAATCTGCGAGTCCATTATACATGGCACCATCATTAAGTAAACAAGAAATGATAAATTCACCTGGATCTCCCACTTTAGTAAGTAGATTTGGTTTGTTAACCTTATCTAGGTGATCTTTTCTTGGTTCTTCCATTTCTTGTTCACATTTTCCTTCATTTCTTAGAATGGGAGGTTTGTATAGAAATTCTTCTTCATCACTCCAGTTTGAAGATTCTCCATCTTCCAATTTTTATTTTTCATATGTTGTTGATAACATATTTATGTTTTCATTCTGAGGGTTTTCTTTGGTGATGAAATTATGATTAACTTCATTGTCAACTTCCATCGGATTATGTACGTAATGTTTAACTCTGTGACCATTAACTTTAAATTCAATCCCATTTGAATTTATCAACTCTATTGTTCCATATGGGAAAACTCTTTTGACTATGAATGGTCCAGACCATCTTGATTTCAATTTTCCAGGAAATAGCTTGAATCGTGAATTGAAAAAAAGAACTCGGTCTCCTTCTTTAAATTCTTTTGAACTTCTAATTCTTTTATCATGCCATTTATTCATTCTTTCTTTGTAGATTAATGAATTTTAATATGCTTCATGTCTTAATTCTTCTAATTCGTTTAGTTGACTTAACCTTAAACGTCCGGCCTTCATGTAAATCAAGATTACATGTCTTCAAAGCCCAAAATGCTTTGTGCTCAATTTCTACTGGAAGGTGACATGCTTTTTCGTAAATGAGTTTAAAAGGTGTGGTTCCAATTGGAGTTTTGTAGGCTGTTCTAAAAGCCCAAAGTGCATCCTCCAATTTCATGGACCATTCCTTCGGATTTGATCTTACGGTTTTCTCTAGAAGACGTTTTAATGCTTGGTTGGTATTTTCAACTTGTCCACTTGTTTGTGGATGATAAGCAGTGGAGATTTTATAAGTTACTCCATATCTTTTGAGAACTTTCTCAAGTTGATTATTACAAAAATGAGTACCCCGATCACTTATTAAAGCTTTCGGTGTTTCAAACCTAGCAAAAAGACGTTTTAAAAAGTTGACTACAACTCGTGCATCGTTAGTTGGGAGAGCTTGTGCTTCCACCCATTTAGATACATAATCAATGGTAACGAGAATGTAGAGATTATTATGAGATTTTGGAAATGGACCCATAAAGTCAATACCCCAAATGTCAAATACTTCACATACTTGAATGACATTTTGTGGCATTTCATCACGTTGACTTATTTTTCCAGCCCTTTGACAAGCATCACAGGATTTGCAAAGAAGGTGTGTGTCTTTGAAAATTGTAGGCCAATAGAATCCAGCATCGTAAACTTTTCTTGCTGTAAGTTGAGGCCCATAATGCCCTCCTGTTGGTCCTGTGTGACAATGGTTTAAGATTTGACTGGCTTCATCTCCGAATACACATCGGTGTATTATTCCATCGGGACAACTTTTAAACAAATGTGGATCTTCCCAGAAATAGTGTTTTATATCACTAAAGAATTTCTTTCGTTTTTGGTACGACAACCATTTTTCAAAGAATCCACATACTAAGTAGTTTGCATAGTCTGCAAACCATGGAATTTCATTATAATCTATCTTCAATAGATATTCATCAGGAAAGTTGTCTTGTATGGCCGATTCATTTAGAACTTTTAATTCAGGATTTTCAAGACGAGAAAGATGATCAGCGGCGAGATTTTCTGCTCCCTTTTTGTCTCGGATTTCAATATCGAACTCTTGTAAGAGTAAGATCCAATGGATTAATCGTGGCTTGACATCTTGTTTTGAAAATAGGTATCTAAGAGCAGAATGGTCGGTATAGACCACCGTTTTAGCTAGAACGAGATATGAACGAAATTTGTTAAAAGCAAAGACAATAGCAAGGAGTTCTTTTTCAGTAGTTGTGTAATTCGTTTGTGCTCCTTGTAATGTCTTACTAGCATAATAAATAGGTTGAAATCGTTTTTCAATCCTTTGACCTAAAACGGCTCCCATTGCAAAATCACTTGCATCGCACATGAGTTCAAATGGTAGATTCCAATTTGGAGTTATCATGATCGGCGCATTAGTGAGTTTTTCTTTAAGAATATTAAAAGATTTAATGCATTCATCTAAAGAGATGAATGGGGCATCCTTTTCTAGGAGTTTATTCATAGGAGTGGCAATTTTAGAAAAATCTTTTATGAAACATCGGTAAAAACCGGCATGCCCTAGAAAACTCCTAACTCCTCTAACATTGGTGGGATGTGGAAGTTTAGAAATTACATCTACTTTAGCTCTATCTACTTCAATTCCTTCCTTTGAAATTTTATGACCAAGAACGATGCCTTCATTGACCATGAAATGGCATTTCTCCCAATTAAGAACTAGATTTGATTGTTTGCATCTAATAAGCATTCGTTCAAGATTAACTAGACATGTTTCAAAAGTATCACCGAAGACTGAAAAGTCATCCATGATAACTTCCATGCATTCTTCTATCATGTCGTGAAAAATCGCCATCATGCACCTTTGAAAGGTTGCAGGGGCGTTGCAAAGTCCAAATGGCATGCGTTTATAAGCAAAAGTACCATAAGGGCACGTGAATGTGGTTTTCTCTTGGTCCTCGGGTGCTATTGAAATTTGAAAATATCTGGAAAAACCATCAAGAAAACAATAGTAACTATTTCCGGCTAATCTTTCCAACATTTGACCAATGAAAGGTAAGGGAAAATGATCTTTTCTGGTGGTGTCATTTAATTTTCTATAATCAATACAAACACGCTATCCTGTTACAGTCCTAGTAGGAATAAGCTCATTTTTCTCATTTGTGATGACAGTCATGCCACCCTTCTTAGGTACGCATTGAACTGGGCTTACCCATGGACTATCAGAGATTGGATAAATTAAACCTGCATCTAGCAGTTTAATAATTTCTTTCTTAACAACATCTTGCATATTAGGATTTAGTCTTCTTTGGTGTTGCACATATGTTTTATGACCTTCTTCCATAAGGATTTTATGTGTGCAATACGAAGGACTTATTCCTTTAATATCATGAATTTTCCATGCAATAGATGGTTTATGAGCTTTTAGCATAGAAATGAGTTGAGATTTTTCATTTTCAGTAAGAGAAGATGATATTATTACAGGTAATTCGGATTCACCATGTAAATAAGCATATTCCAAATGGTTTGGAAGTGGCTTTAACTCTAATGTCGGTGGTTCTTCTATCGATGATTTATATCGATATCTGTCTTCTTCTTTTAGCATTTGAATTTCTTCTGTTATTGGTTCATATCCATTAGCCATAAGTTTAGCTAACATTTCAGTTTCATCAATTGGTTCAGTTCCTTCTCCTAAAGAACATTCTCCTGTTCCTTGTAATTCTGGAAATTCTTCTAATAATTCTGCATGTGAATCTATAGTTTGAATATAATAACATGTATTATCTGTAGATTGCGGTTGTCGCATGGCTCTATCAACTGAAAAGGTGACACTCTCGTCCTCTATACTTAGGGTCAGTTTCTTACCAAACACGTCTATTATTGCTTTAGCCGTGTTTAAGAATGGTCTTCCTAATATGAGAGGAACTCGAGAATCTTCTTCCATGTCCAGAATAACAAAATTTACTGGAAATACTAAAGTACCAACTTTAACTAACATGTTCTCCATTATCCCTCTAGGATATTTTACTGATCGATCGGCTAGTTGTATGCTTATTCGTGTTGGTTTCAATTATCCAAGGTTTAGTTTAGCGTATAGTGAATACGGCATTAAATTTATACTAGCACCTAAATCTGCCAATGCTTCTATTGAACTAAGACTACCCAGAAAACATGGAATCGTGAAACTTCCTGGATCAGATAATTTTTCTGGTATCTTATTCAATAGTACTGCAGAGCAATTAGCATTCATAGTAACAGCCGAGAGTTCTTCCATTTTCTTTCTATTTGTGATTAGATCTTTCAGAAATTTAGCATATCTAGGCATTCCTGAAATCACATCAATGAAAGGAAGATTAACATTTATCTATTTAAACATATCCAAGAATTTGGATTGCTCGGCTTCAAGTCTCTCTTTTTTCATTTTACTCGGGTAAGGAAGTGGTGGTTGGTATGGTTTAACATAAGGTTTAGCCTTAATTGTGTTATCTTCATTAACCTTTTCAACTACCGGTTCTGTTTCCTTATCTTGCTCAGATTGTGGTTCTTGTGGAGTAGGAATAGCTTCATCAGAGATTACAGGCATTTCAGGTGGTTTAAGTGTAATACCACTTCTTGTGGTAATGGCTTTAGTTGTTTCATTCCGGAGGTTAGTATTTGTATCACTAGGTAGACTTCCCGGTTTTCTTTCACCTATTAACCTTGCTAGGTTGCTTACTTCTTGTTCTAAATTTTGAATCGAAGCTTGTTGATTTCTAAATGCTTGAGCATTTTGTTCATTGGTTTGTTTCTGAGATGTGAAAAATTAAGTTTGAGATTCAACTAGCTTTGACATCATATCTTCTAAATTTGGCTTTTTATCATCGGTTTGTGGTGGTTTGTTTTGAAAAATAGGTCTTTGCTGATTGTAAGTATTATTGGATACTTGTTGATTGCTAGGACCTTGTTGGTTGTTGTATGGAACATTTCGGTTATAATTCTGATTTTGATTGTAGATTGGTCTTGGCGGTTGATAATTATTCTGATAATTATTTCCAAGCCTTTGGTTTATGTATGAAACATTCTCTCTTTGTTCCATTGTTAGTTCAATACTGAGACTGTAGTGACCCGGAAAATTTCGACTAATTTTAAACCAAACTCTCGATACGATTTAATATCTTTGACACGATAAGCAAAGTCTGTTAGGTTGAGTCTCAAAGATTTTGAACTATTTTTATGAATGTAATTACCTTTCGACCATTACCGACGATTCACGAACAATTTTATAATTAAATATGTATATATATAAATATAAATATAAGAGAATGTATAATACTTTACATAAATAAATATACACTTTAATTAGTAATTAAATTTATTAAAATTATCATTTTTGATATTTATCATATTATTATTTAGTATTACTAGTCACTTTGTCAATAACACTAACAATATTATTATTAGTATTATGAATTGTATTAATATATTTACAATTATTAATTAGCAAAATATAAGAATCAGATATATTTATACTAGTACATACATAAATACATATACAGGTATGCATATATATAAATACTGTATATACATAAATAAATACATAGAATTTCGTAGTCTGTTTTCAATCCCTATCAAGCTGTGTCATAAAGTATTTCTTACATACAAATTGGTACTAACGATTTCAATTAAGTCATACTAAGCAACAAAAAACAGTACAAATCAAATTTCCATCACAGGAACAAAACAAATTCTGTTAGAGATTAATTGATTTCTCTCTCTTTATCTGTTTCACGTCTCTTTCTTCCTTGTAACCTTCTTTATGATTGATTTAAGCTGTCGATTGTAATCTGCCTACAAACCTCTTCATCGACGACCATTGCCATCCACAACTCACACCCATCTTCAACATAATCGAGAACCACTATCTATATACTTTCAAACTCCATCACCATTTGCTTTGTCTCTTTAATCTCATTGATAATCGACACCACCAAAGACAAACAACCAAGTCATCAACCTATAACCATCACCAAACTGTAACCGTTACTGTTTTGCTTCATGTTCTTGTTGCGATCAACACAACCATCGAGACCATCATAATACAATCCATAACACAACATGTTTCTTGGTTACTGTTCGACAAACATATTCCAACCAATTAAACACCACCCTTAACTCTTAATACTTCGGCTCTTATGATTTTCTTCTCAAATCATCACCATGTTCATCACCCTCACCTTCAACCCGCCGCCACCATGATTGGAATACCGCGTTCATCTCTCTCTCTCTCTCTCTCTCTCTCTCTTAATTTTCTATCTTCTGTTTACACCCGTAACCATAATACTAACAACACAACTATACCTTCTTTAATAGTTTCCTTCTAATCTGTTTCGAGCTAGATCAAACCGTCACTACCACCACTCGAACCCATCCATTAAAAATTCAATAACTTACAGTAGGTGGACGAGCCTAAAGAAAACTCCACGTTAATTTTTTTTATCAAATCAGCATATTGAGAGTGAAGAATGAGAAGTAAGGTTATTGTTTTAAATACTAGTACATGTCTTCTTTATTTTGTGGCAGACAACCTAACTTTTGCTTTAATAAAGAATGAAGATTAGGTATTAGATAATAGGTTAAGAGGTGAGGTGTTGTATGATGGATAATTGCTGAAAATGGATGGGTAATTATCCAGCTGGAATCCTTTATATAATTGGAAAACCAATTGTTGGATGTAAAACAATAAAGTGGATCGTGTAGGTCTTTTTCTTCTTGGCCGACAACCCCACATAATCAATTGATAGATTTAAGTTTAATATTGATCATAGGTTTATGAACTGTAAACATATACGGGGTATGATTTAGTGATTGGACTGAGGTCCGTTTCATTTTCCTTAAGGTCGAATTATGCAGCTGCTATCAGGCTTATAATTGGTAAACGGGCTGTGGTATTAAATATCCTATTTGGATCAAGATATTGAGAGGAGGACGGTATATATATATAATAACTATAATTATTATCATGATAACAATAGCATTAAGATGATGGTGGAGTGATGATCATTATGATGATGATAATCGAAGATGATATTTATGTTCATATGATGATGACCCGTTAATAAGGTATTATGATGATAATGGATAACGTACGAATGTGATGATATAGATATAGAAAGATGATGATATATGGTGAGACCATGATTTAAGGTGATGCTATAATAATTATGTATAAGGTGATGAGATGTCAAAATGGGTTATATATGATTCTGTTGTGTATGAATTCAGAATGGCGAGACAGATTAGATGGTGTGGTGATGTTAGTATTAGCCGAGAGGTCATAGGTTCAAGCCTAGGCTGGGTCGTTTATTTTTTTTGAAACTGGACAAGATAAATATGACAACTATAGATACTGGGGATATATTGATGGGTTGTGTGTGAATCTGAAATGAAAGGATTGAGGGATGGTTAGGGTGTTATGTCTATTAGCGAGAGGTCTTGTATTCGAACCCGGGCTGTGGCATTTTTTTTTGGGAACTTGTTGCTCTAAGGTAGTTTTATTGTTATTATTATTATTATTATGATTAATATTATCATGTTATTATTATTATTAAGATAAGTATTATTATTACTATTAACATTATTATCATTATGAATATAAATATTATTACTATCATGACTATTAAAATTATCATTTTAAAACTATCATTTTTATTATTAATAATTATCATTTTTATTAAAACTATCATTTTTTTTTACTTATCATCAATAATATTATTATCATTATTATTTTTATCATAAACATGATTATTATTATTATTATTATTATTAACATTTTTTTTAATCAAATAAATACTTATATAGAACATGTATAAAAAGAATATAAAAGAATATATATATATATATATATATATATATATATATATATATATATATATATATATATATATATATATATATATATATATATATATTACAATTAAAATAATATATATTAATATTAATATATAAATCAAGATGGAATGTATCAATTTGTTCGATTACAATTACGTATATTAATAAATATACAAATGATATAGGTTCGTGAATTCGAGGCCAACCCTGCATTGTTCAATATAGTCATATGTATTTTTACTACAAAATACATTAGGTGAGTTTCATTTGCTCCCTTTTACTCTTTATATTTTTGGGACTGAGAATACATGCGCTGTTTTTTTACAACTGCTTTATTAAATGCTTTTGAAATATAATTTGAATTGCGAATACATGAAATGCTTTTATAAATGTTTGACAAGATAGACACAAGCAAAACATTCCTCGAATGAATTATTATGCAGACAGAAGTTCTGCGGATTATTGTTGAATTATGTGGACAATGATAATTGCCACCGTTGAATTAGGTGGACATGATAATTGCCACCATTGAATTATGTGGACATGATAATTGCCACCAATTGATATGAATATTATGTATCGAGAGAATGATTTTTATACACAGGTTATATGTATAGTTTTTTTGTACGAGATATGTGTACAGTTACCAAGATTTATGAAAGATGATTTCGTGCACGAGAAAGGTGTACTGGATTTAAAAGATATCGCATGTACATTACAGGTGGGTATAGGATTCGGGCCCATTTGTACCATGCAGGATTTAAATCTTGTGGTCTATCAAAATGATGAATTTTATTGTTTTATGACAAACCTATGAACTCACCAACCTTTTGGTTGACACTTGAAAGCATGTTTATTCTCAGGTATGAAAGAAACATTCCGCTGTGCATTTGCTCATTTTAAAGACATTGGTGACTTCGTCCAGATGGATTAGGACGGGTCCTTTCAGTTGGCATCAGAGCTGGTATAACGCCGTCCATGTGTGGCGGGTTAGTCATAAAGGAGGTTCTCACAGTGTTACCTGTGACGAAGCATTGGCTCTTACTCCTTGCGATCCCTTACGAGAGTTGGCAGTAGCCGAGAAGCAGGCCCTAAAATCAGTATATGAGGTACACTCAGTGGTCACCAGGTGGTTAGCTGGGAAGGCACTGGGTGGGACGGTGGTTGTCCCCAACTGTCTTTCAGTTGGTATCAGAGCAGTGGTCTTAGCGAACCAGGTCTTGCATTAGTGTGTCTAACTGATAGTTGTTAAGATGCATTAGTGAGTCTGGACTTCGACCGTGTCTGCATGTCAAAAGTTTTGCTTATCATTTCGTGTCAAAAATTGCCTGCTTATCATTCTTAGGGAATCACTTGCTTATCACTCTTAATCTAGACACGTCTTACTGCCTCTATTGCATAGACAGTGTATAGATAAATTCATATCTTAGCGTATCTGTTATTGTTACCTTTGCCTGACAGATTCCGTAGATTCCTCCGTAACTTATGAGATTTTGGCATTATATATGCATATGTAAATTATGTATTGCAGGGTACTAATCTACACCCTATAATCTAATTCTTATTGAAAAATCCTTTACTCAATCGTACGAAATGGAGCTCGTCACTTGTTCAAGTTCTTCGGAACCCGACAGCTATTCCGACATGGATGTTCACCTAAGCTCCAGAAACAACGTCACCAGAATGAATCAGCCATTCCCAATTCATTTGATGGGTTCGTAGTCGATTTAATCAGTGGAGACAAGAAGAAGGTGAACCTTTCCATCAACCGAATTCACCTCTCAGCAATGAACCTTAAGCGCTTACCGTCGAACCTGTCCGAAATACCATTTTCTCTCTCATTTCCAGGATAACTCGTCACGATTATATTCTATCCAAAATTCTAAACCTTATTCATCCGCTCGTTCCGACCGACAATCATCCCGGAATAATAGAATAAGTCAATGAACTTCGCGCCTGAGTTGTAGCCTTGGAAAATATGGTGCAAAACGTACCAGCTTCAGCAACATCACTGGCACCAACAGTACCATCAGTAACAGCACCCGTACCATCAACAATCCATGCCTCAACATCTCATTCTGTACCTCGAGTATAATCGTCGTTCTACATATCATTCTACATCAATTATCTTCGTTCTTCATGGCGATTATGTAATCTCTAATGTTTTAGAGATTATATATTCTTGTTCTAACGGTAAATCAAATGAGTTTAATATCATATTAACTCATTAAATCCAAGATTACATCTGAAGAAAATATATATGTATATATATTTTCATAAAGATTGTAATTAAAAATTCTTTTGTACAAACTGTTAATGGTGAAAATATTTTAAGGGTAGGTAATACCCGAGGAATATTTAGATTTCACATTAATAAGTTACACTGTACATTCTTCGAATTTGATTCATCGATCATTTACTATCCTATTTACAACCACCGATATACGTATTCGTTCACCAAAGAATAACTATTTTCATTCAAATTCAATTTTATATTTGGATTTTGACCTATCAGAATCCAACAAGTGGCATAATGAAGAAAACGTTGGACAAAATAAAATTTGTTAGAAACAAACAAATTAACTATGAGAAAATTTTATTAAGAATCCACGCTAACAAAATCCTAGCTAACTGTTCCTAGCTAACTGTTAATTCCTTATTATATTTTATTTATCGCAATTTATTTATCGCAATTTATTTATCGCAATTTATTTATCGCATTTTATTTATCGCAATTTTAATTCTCGCAATTTTAATTATCGTCATTTAATTTCTGTTATTTATTTTACGCACTTTAAATATCGGGACACGTATACAAGGTTTTGACATATCATATCGACGCATCTATATATATTATTTGGAATAACCATAGACACTCTATATGCAGTAATGCTGGAGTTAGCTATACATGGTTGAGGTTGATTCTACAATAATATATATAGTTTGAGTTGTGATCGAGTCTGAGACATGTACACGGGTCACGATACATATTAATTAATTCGAATATTATATATTGCTTACTGTGGACTATCGACTGTGGACTAATGACATTGGACAATTAAAATGAATTAAAATATTGATTATAACATATAAAACTAAATAATTCTTCAAGTTTACCACTTGATTTCATCTTAAACCTCATTTGTATCTTGACGATTACAATCTGCGTTCAAACCTTTCATGATTCTTGAAAACATCTCAATCGAGAGGATGAATCAATCGCATTTCACCTACGGAAGAAAAGATTGATGCATTAACACGTATCTGTGCTAGCTTCTTTGGCGTTATTATTACCGAAAATTACCTTGCAACTCCTGTTCGAGATAGCTAATTTTGTCACAGATCTAACAAATCAACTTCGACTTTTCATCCGAAACAACCTTATTATAATCTTGATATATATGCGTGCTCTTTTGTTGTTACCGGAGAACCTTTTATATTCCAACATATTATAAACAGATGTAAAAGAAACCTCGTTGCTCCTTGGCTTAAATCTCTTCGACAAATCACTATACTTATCTATTGAAGTCTCATCATGTACTCATCCGCATCTTGTAACAAGAATTGCCATACCAATTGCCGGGAATCAACAAATCTGTATTGTGAGTCTCACAACGTTTCCATATCAATAGTTATATGTATCTATATAAAATTTATCTCTTAGAACTATGATCTTTCATTATGAAATTCGGAAAAGCACCAAATCTGCGAATTAATACTCTGAATATTGAAAAAGCCGAATGAAGCAACAAAAACTGTGGATGATTTTAACAGTCAAAAGTTTGATAAAAAAAAGGATACGTTGGAAAAAGCTCAAAAGGAAGTTTGGTACTGAAAAACGGATTGAGCAAACCATAAAGGAGACTCTGAGCAAATCACAAGGACTAAACTTGTACATTAAGAATTGTGATGATTCTGCTTCTGATGAAATCTTTAGCGAATACCTTGCTTCTGACTCCAAACTCTTGCGAACAAATTTTCTTCACCATCCTTCGATATTAGAAATTCCAAGATATCATCGTATCTTTCATTATAAATATCCTCCATATTTCTGAAAATATTTTCATAACTATTCTTATCTGAAATCATTAATCTCTTCGTGCTATCAGTGTTACATCATATAGAAACTGTTAGTTTCTATATTCTGTAAACTTTCGAGCTTAAAATATGAATGTTATTGAAGTAATGTTGGGAACTGATGCATGAGTTAGTATAATATAATGACACTTGATCAACATGATTATATTACAGTAAGTCATGCTGAGTTTCTAATGAAACGTGATGATTCACAGAGTCTTAAGATCATTATGTGCCATGTTACACGACTCTTACATTATATCTAATCTTCAAACATATCATGAACGTATTTTCTTGATAGTCATATCTTTCTCAATGATTCTGGTAATTTGACAAATCAAATCGTTCTATTACGTTCTTTCTTGATTAGAACATCAAGTTCATTCGAAACTCCATACTTACGAATTCTGAACCATTACTCGCTTTACTAGAGGTCGAGAAGGGAATAAAAAGGCAAAGAGCTCCGAAACAGAAGGGAAGATATAAAACTAGACAACAACCCTGAAATCACAAACCGTGTACATAAATACGAATAGCAATATAAAGACACGGGAGAAGGAAAAATACTATAACCCCAAGGTAAAAGTAGAAGTAAGCAGATTCCTCTGGTGGAAGTTAGAAAAGGAGAATAGTGGTTGTGATAATAAGGATAAGGACAAGGATCAGAACTGGATTTAGCATTTTCATAAACTTTTGAATATGGGGATTTGATATAGGAATGGTAAAAGTAACGAAATATAAGAAGTTTAATTTATAATGGAAATATCAGACAGAGTAATCGAGGCAGATCACCGTAATTAATTATAGAGATCTTAATTTCCTTACTCGCCGAAGAATCAAATCTTTTAGATTTTGAAGATTTTCTTTAAATCCCTTGAATTCCGAAATTCAACCAAGTCAACATCAAAAGCTAAGACGCACCTTATTTTCTAAATTCAACCCTGACTCTGTCAAAAGTTAAGACGAATCTTTACTTATCCTATTTCAATCTTTTTGTGATAATTTCACTCGTACGCTTCGAATAATTGAGATGTTTTATTCAAATCACCTGATGGTGATAAAACTTTAATTATTAACTCATATTCGTCATGAAAACATTTTTTTATTGTTAGTCATGACAACCTCACTCAAATTTCGGGACGAAATTTCTTTAACGGGTAGGTACTGTAGTGACCCGGAAAATTTTGACTAATTTTAAACCAAACTCTCGATACGATTTAATATCTTTGACACGATAAGCAAAGTCTGTTAGGTTGAGTCTCAAAGATTTTGAACTATTTTTATGAATGTAATTACCTTTCGACCATTACCGACGATTCACGAACAATTTTGTAATTAAATATGTATATATATAAATATAAATATACGAGAATGTATAATACTTTACATAAATAAATATACACTTTAATTAGTAATTAAATTTATTAAAATTATCATTTTTGATATTTATCATATTATTATTTAGTATTACTAGTCACTTTGTCAATAACACTAACAATATTATTATTAGTATTATGAATTGTATTAATATATTTACAATTATTAATTAGCAAAATATAAGAATCAGATATATTTATACTAGTACATACATAAATACATATACAGGTATGCATATATATAAATACTGTATATACATAAATAAATACATAGAATTTCGTAGTCTGTTTTCAATCCCTATCAAGCTGTGTCATAAAGTATTTCCTACATACAAATTGGTACTAACGATTTCAATTAAGTCATACTAAGCAACAAAAAACCGTACAAATCAAATTTCCATCACAGGAACAAAACAAATTCTGTTAGAGATTAATTGATTTCTCTCTCTTTATCTGTTTCACGTCTCTTTCTTCCTTGTAACCTTCTTTATGATTGATTTAAGCTGTCGATTGCAATCTGCCTACAAACCTCTTCATCGACGACCATTGCCATCCACAACTCACACCCATCTTCAACATAATCGAGAACCACTATCTATATGCTTTCAAACTCCATCACCATTTTCTTTGTCTCTTTAATCTTGATAATAATCGACACCACCAAAGACAAACAACCAAGTCATCACCCTATAACCATCACCAAACTGTAACCGTTACTGTTTTACTTCATGTTCTTGTTCCGATCAACACAACCATCGAGACCATCATAATACAATCCATAACACAACATGTTGCTTGGTTACTGTTCGACAAACATAATCCAACCAATCAAACACCACCCTTAACTCTTAATACTTCGGCTCTTATGATTTTCTTCTCAAATCATCACCATGTTCATCACCCTCACCTTCAACCCGCCGCCACCATGATTGGAATACGCCTTCATCTCTCTCTTAATTTTCTCTCTTCTGTTTACACCTGTAACCATAATACTAACAATACAACTATACTTTCTTTAATTGTTTCCTTCTAATCTGTTTCGAGCTAGATCAAACTGTCACTACCACCACTCGAACCCATCCATTAAAAATTCAATAACTTACAGCAGGTGGACGAGCCTCAAGAAAACTCCACCTTATTTTTTTATCAAATCAACATATTGAGAGTGAAGAATGAGAAGTAAGGTTATTGTTTTAAATACTAGTACATGTCTTCTTTATTTTGTGGCAGACAACCTAACTTTTGCTTTAATAAAGAATGAAGATTAGGTATTAGATAATAGGTTAAGAGGTGAGGTGTTGTATGATGGATAATTGCTGAAAACGGATGGGTAATTATCCAGCTGGAATCCTTTATATAATTGGAAAACCAATTGTTGGATGTAAAACAATAAAGTGGATCGTGTAGGTCTTTTTCTTCTTGGCCGACAACCCCACATAATCAATTGATAGATTTAAGTTTAATATTGATCATAGGTTTATGAACTGTAAACATATACGGGGTATGATTTAGTGATTGGACTGAGGTCCGTTTCATTTTCCTTAAGGTCGAATTATGCAGCTGCTATCGGGCTTATAATTGCTAAACGGGCTGTGGTATTAAATCTCTTATTTGGATCAAGATATTGAGAGGAGGACGGTATATATATATATATATATAATAATTATAATTATTATCATGATAACAATAGCATTAAGATGATGGTGGAGTGATGATCATTATGATGATGATAATCGAAGATGATATTTATTTTCATATGATGATGACCCGTTAATAAGGTATTATGATGATAATGGATAACGTACGAATGTGATGATATAGATATAGAAAGATGATGATATATGGTGAGACCATGATTTAAGGTGATGCTATAATAATTATGTATAAGGTGATGAGATGTCAAAATGGGTTATATATGATTCTGTTGTGTATGAATTCAGAATGGCGAGACAGATTAGATGGTGTGATGATGTTAGTATTAGCCGAGAGGTCATAGGTTCAAGCCTAGGCTGGGTCGTTTATTTTTTTTTAAACTGGACAAGATAAATATGACAACTATAGATATTGGGGATATATTGATGGGTTGTGTGTGAATCAGAAATGAAAGGATGGAGGGATGGTTAGGGTGTTATGTCTATTAGCGAGAGGTCTTGTATTCGAACCCGGGCTGTGGCATTTGTTTTTGGGAACTTGTTGCTCTAAGGTAGTTTTATTATTATTATTATTATGATTAATATTATCATGTTATTGTTATTATTAAGATAAGTATTATTAATACTATTAACATTATTATCATTATGAATATAAATATTATTACTATCATGACTATTAAAATTATCATTTTAAAACTATCATTTTTATTATTAATAATTATCATTTTTATTAAAACTATCATTTTTTTTACTTATCATCAATAATATAATTATCATTATTATTTTTATCATAAACATGATTATTATTCTTATTATTATTAACATTTTTTTAATCAAATAAATACTTATATAGAAGATGTATAAAAAGAATATATATATATATATATATATATATATATATATATATATATATATATATATATATATATATATAACAATTAAAATAATATATATTAATATTAATATATAAATCAAGATGGAATGTATCAATTTGTTCGATTACAATTACGTATATTAATAAATATACACATGATATAGGTTCGTGAATCCGAGGCTAACCCTGCATTGTTCAATATAGTCATATGTATTTTTACTACAAAATACATTAGGTGAGTTTCATTTGCTCCCTTTTACTCTTTATATTTTTGGGACTGAGAATACATGCGCTGTTTTTTTACAACTGCTTTATTAAATGCTTTTGAAATATAATTTGAATTGCGAATACATGAAATGCTTTTATAAATGTTTGACGAGATAGACACAAGCAAAACATTCCTCGAATGAATTATTATGCAGACAGAAGTTCTGCGGATTATTGTTGAATTATGTGGACATGATAATTGCCACCATTGAATTATGTGGACATGATAATTGCCACCATTGAATTATGTGGACATGATAATTTCCACCAATTGATATGAATGTTATGTATCGAGAGAATGATTTTTATACACAGGTTATGTGTATAGTTTTTGTGTACGAGATATGTGTACGGTTACTAAGATTTATGAAAGATGATTTCGTGCACGAGAAAGGTGTACTGTATTTAAAAGATATCACATGTACATTACAGGTGGGTATAGGATTCGGGCCCATTTGTACCATGCAAGATTTAAATCTTGTGGTCTATTAAAATGATGAATTTTATTGTTTTATGACAAACCTATGAACTCACCAACCTTTTGGTTGACACTTGAAAGCATGTTTATTCTCAGGTATGAAAGAAACATTCCGCTGTGCATTTGCTCATTTTAAAGACATTATTTGGAGTCGATCATCGCAATGGGACTAGATGTTGGTGACTTCGTCCAGATGGATTAGGACGGGTCCTTTTCAGAGACAATCTTTTGTCAAAAGTGGTCCTCCACACTGCTCACAACTAATTCGTATTGATTGAATATCTTTAGTCATCTTTTCCATTTGTATCTCGACATCATCTATCTTTGCAGAAATGGAATCAAAGTCATGGCTAGAATTGGCTCTAGCTGCTTTAGATGATCTAACGATATCTTTTTCTTGATGCCACTCATATGAGTGGGAAGCAGTGTTATCAATAATTTTGTAAGCGTCAGTTGCAGTTTTCTTCATAATGGAACCACCAGCTGCTATATCGATGTCTTTTCTTGTAGTGATGTTGCATCCTTGGTAGAATATTTGTACTATTTGACAAGTGTCTAAATCATGTTGCGGACATCCTCTTAATAACTTTCCAAATCTTGTCCACGCCTCATAAAGAGTTTCATTTGGCTTTTGTGTGAACGTAACTATTTCTCCTTGAAGTCTCACGGCTTTAGATGCCGGAAAGAATTGTTTAAGAAATTTTTCAACTAAAACATCCCATGTATCAATCGCCCCTTCAGGTAACGATTCCAACCAATCTTTGACTTCTCCCTTTAAAGTCCAGGGAAATAACATGAGATAGATCTGTTCATCCTCAACTTCTCTGATTTTGAATAAAGTACAAATCCTGTTAAAGGTACGAAGATGTTCGTTTGGATCTTCCTTCGGCGCACCACTAAATTGGCATTGATTAGTTACCATGTGTAGGATTTGTCCTTTGATTTCATAATCTGGTGCATTAATGCCTGTTTGAGTGATTGCGTGACCTTGGCCAGTGCGTTTAGCTCGCATTCTGGTCTTCCATACTTAGAGGTTCCATATTTTCCATGATTGAATTTGTTAAATCTGAATCACTAGAGGATTCTGATTTAATGGTTTCTTCCTCGACAATCTCTGATTGTATGATTTGTGATTCAGGAGGAATGATTAGTGGATCAGGATCTTGGAATTGTCCCTCCGGATTCTCAATTGTGAGATTTGGTTCAAAAAATGGATTATCGGAAATTTGAGTTGGAGTACTTGGTCGACTAGATGACAATTCTAAAGAAAAATCAACAACGACAATATTGGATAGATGTCTTGATCGAGTTACAGGTGGTGAACGTATGAAAGGTGGTGAACGTTTTGCTCGGTGCAATCACTGAATATCCTATTAGTTATAAAAGATAAAAATTATATAAGTTATCAAATTAATAGACTTTTCTGCTTTTATCCACGTTTCGAAGAGCCAATAGATGCAGCAGGGAGCCAGAACCCTTTAAATCGGAAGCTCACAACTCAGCCACTAACAAATCCAACTATTACTACGAACCAGAAAATTTGGATGTCTATCAATTTAATCGCTTAAAATAATTTTTCGTTTGAAATTTTAGAGAAGAAATAGAAAATTCTATGTCCTAAAAACTAGAGCTTCAAGAAATAAGAAAGAAAAAGATTGCGTCAAAAAACGTCGAAAAAATAAAAGGTCGAAAAATAAAAATAAGAAAGTAGCGCTTCGAAACTTAAAAGGGATTCTAAACGAAAAACGGCAATTACTTGAAATGATACTAAAATTTTAACACGGTGTCGCAAAATTTTAAGCCACCTAAATATTAGTCTAAAGAAAAAGCACTTAAGTGATTTTACGGCAAAGCCTAAAAATCTAAAAGTATAAAAATAACTATGGCAAAACTAAACTTAATACTAAAAGTTGTAACTAGAGTCTAAAAATCTAAAGGTAATAAAACTTAAAATAAATATATTATTTTTTTTTAATTTTATAGACAAAATCTTATATATATATATATATATATATATATATATATATATATATATATATATATATATATATATATATATATATATATTTTAAAAAAAATTTTATTTTTATATTTTATTTTTATATTTTTTTAACGATTTTAATATTTCTTTTTAAGGATTTTAAATTTTTTTAAAAAATTTTTTTTTTCACGAAATTAATAATTTTTTTTATTATTTTTTTCAAAAAACTTTTTTTTCACGAAATTAATAATTTTTTTTATTTTTTTTAAAAAAACTTTTTTTTAACTCATTTACTATTCATGAATAGTAAATGAAACGAAATTAATTAATTTACTATTCACATGAAAGCGACATGATAGAAATTATTAATTATAAGTTACATAATATACCCCTGAAGTATTTAATAAATACGACTTTTTAAAACTTTACGATTCAAATTTGATTCAAAATTATTATTATATTATTATATTTTATTTCAATATTATTATATTATTATATTTTATTTCAATATTATTATATTATTATATTTATTAAATTATTATATTTATTAAATTATTATATTTAAATTAATATATCTTTAATCAATCAAAAACTAAAAAAAACTTAAATACCCCGTGAAGACACAAAAAGTTCCCCGGTAGCGGCGCCAAAAACTTGATGTGTTCTAGAGGGTGTGTATGAAACGACTATCAGTTTTATATTTATTTACTACAGGAAATCACCTAAATTAAACTAAAACACAAAAGGCAAGTATACCTATCGTGTAATAATATAGCTAAGGTAAAGTCCGGGAGGTCGATCCGTGGACACTATTATTGGGTGTCTTACTAGGTCAAATTAGTTAATTAAGTAGTTAAACTAGATTTAGTGATATATAGTAATTATAGGTAACTTTGAGGGTTTTTACCGTTTAATGACCGGTTTGTCGATTTTAAAACTTAAGTCACAATTAAAACCTAATGCAAAATATAACTTAATTTAAAGTGTAAATAAATGACGATAATTAAAAGTACAATAAATTAAAAGTGCGATAAATAAAATGACAGTAAATAAAAGTACGATGAGATATAAAATAAAGGAATTATGCTTATTTAAACTTCCGTAATCATGATGTTCGACGTGTTGATTTTAATTTATTACCATGGGTTAATTGTCCTTTGTCCTGGATTATTCGATATGACCATACGGTTTTGTCCATAATAGTCCATCGGTCATAATTATAAAGTGCGAGGGTCTTCGTCAAATTATCCTTATACCCGAAGTCAAATATTCCAACTAATTGGGGATTCGAACTGTAACAAGGTCTTAATACTTTGTTTAATGAATACACCAGGTTATCGACTGTGTGTAATCCAAGGTTTTAATACTTTGTTAACAATTACACCAATTACCCTTGAATGTAATCCACCCCTGTTTTAATGAGTCTAGTAACTATTAAATCATCCCCGTGTCCGGTCAAATGAACAATAATTCGTACTTATAAATATCCCGCTCATCGTACCTGATTAAGCGTATGTGGTTATATATAGATACGTCAAATCATAACCTTTATATTAAATTAACGAGGTATCGTTTAGTTAATATAAAGCCCATTAATAGCCCATAGTCTAATTTCCACAAGTGTCGATCTTTTGTCCAAACCCCAATTATGGTCCAAAACTCAATTATCCCGTCTTTAATATTTAGTCTAACATCACGATTACTTCGGCTTAAATAAACATAATAATAACTTAGCTACGAGACATTAATAAAAATAATTTAAACATAACTTACAATGAGTATTAATAGCGTAGTGTTACACGAACAGAGTTTCGACTTACAAACTTAAAACATTCGCTAACATAACCTTATTATTATTAAACTTTAATATTAAAATTATAATATTAATATAAATATATTGAGAGAGTAAGAGATTTAGAAAATAGAAAAGGTATATCTTTCATTACTCCGTAGTCTCGTTTTATAGGCAAATGATGAATTTGAAATTTTCACTTATGACCCCTTAACTACGCTCAATTAACAACTTTTTATTATTTATTATTATTCTTATTATGAATTATTTAAATATTATATTATATTCTTGTGCATAGTTGACTTGTACTTTCAGATCCGTTGCGTCGAGCGTTGAAAGTTGGTTCATGTCTCGGTTCTGGATTTTCGAACGCCTTTTCGTATAATTTAATATCTTGTACGTTGAATTTGCGGCTTGTACTTTTGTAATTTTGAGACGTTTCTCATCAATAAATTGAACCACTTGAATTGTACTTTGTACTTTTTAGCTTTTTGGTCATTTGCGTCTTCAAATCGTCGAATCTGTCTTTTGTCTTCACCTTTTATTATTTAAACGATAATTACTTGAAATTAGAACAATTGCAACTAAAAGCTTGTCTTTCTTGAAGGATAATTCTATGAAATATATGTTCATTTTTAGCATTATCACTCCACCTTTCTGAGCGGCGCTCCAGGCCCTTTTTGCTGATTCCGGACTGTAAGACTCAGTAAAACCACCCAAACTCGAATCGAACCAATCTCTTTCACTCGTTTCCATAGAAAATCACTAAAACCATCAAATAACTTCAAATTTCATCTCCTTGGTCTTAGAACTCGAACGCTTATCGAAATAACACCAAATCGTATCCAAAAGGACCAAATTGTGATCGATATCGCTAAGGAAAACGTATGTTAAATATGCAATATCATTGGGTTATTGGTTGCTTAATTATGCTTAGTAATTTACTTATGCTCACTAGTTAGTCTTGTTGGACTTTCTACCTTGTTGGACTCAAGCCCACCCTACTCTAGCTAATGGACTATTTAATTAGCCCAATTTTAATAAGTTTATGACCCATATAAATGTAAAACAAATGCCCATTTATTAGAGGGAACATGAAATGTCCCGTTCTTATTGATTAAAAACGTTCCATATTAATTGATTTCGTTGCGAGGTTTTGACCTCGACCTCTATATGAGACGTTTTTCAAAGACTGCATTCATTTTTAAAACAAACCATAACCTTTATTTCATAAATAAAGGTTTAAAAAGCTTTACGTAGATTATCAAATAATGATAATCTAAAATATCCTATTTACACACGACCATTACATAATGGTTTACAATACAAATATGTTACATCGAAATTAGTTTCTTGAATGCAGTTTTTACACAATATCATACAAACATGGACTCCAAATCTTGTCCTTATTTTAGTATGCAACAGCGGAAGCTCTTAATATTCACCTGAGAATAAACATGCTTTAAACGTCAACAAAAATGTTGGTGAGTTATAGGTTTAACCTATATATATCAAATCGTAACAATAGACCACAAGATTTCATATTTCAATACACATCCCATACATAGAGATAAAAATCATTCATATGGTGAACACCTGGTAACCGACATTAACAAGATGCATATATAAGAATATCCCCATCATTCCGGGACACCCTTCGGATATGATATAAATTTCGAAGTACTAAAGCATCCGGTACTTTGGATGGGGTTTGTTAGGCCCAATAGATCTATCTTTAGGATTCGCGTCAATTAGGGTGTCTGTTCCCTAATTCTTAGATTACCAGACTTAATAAACAGGGGCATATTCGATTTCGATAATTCAACCATAGAATATAGTTTCACGTACTTGTGTCTATTTTGTAAATCATTTATAAAACCTGCATGTATTCTCATCCCAAAATATTAGATTTTAAAAGTGGGACTATAACTCACTTTCACAGATTTTTACTTCGTCGAGAAGTAAGACTTGGCCACTGTTGATTCACGAACCTATAACAATATATACATATATATTAAAGTATGTTCAAAATATATTTACAACACTTTTAATATATTTTGATGTTTTAAGTTTATTAAGTCAGCTGTCCTCGTTAGTAGCCTACAACTAGTTGTCCACAGTTAAATGTACAGAAATAAATCGATAAATATTATCTTGAATCAATCTACGACCCAGTGTATACGTATCTCAGTATTGATCACAACTCAAACTATATATATTTTGGAATCAACCTCAACCCTGTATAGCTAACTCCAACATTCACATATAGAGTGTCTATGGTTGTTCCGAAATATATATAGATGTGTCGACATGATAGGTCGAAACATTGTATACGTGTCTATGGTATCTCAAGATTACATAATATACAATACAAGTTGATTAAGTTATGGTTGGAATAGATTTGTTACCAATTTTCACGTAGCTAAAATGAGAAAAATTATCCAATCTTGTTTTACCCATAACTTCTTCATTTTAAATCCGTTTTGAGTGAATCAAATTGCTATGGTTTCATATTGAACTCTATTTTATGAATCTAAACAGAAAAAGTATAGGTTTATAGTCGGAAAAATAAGTTACAAGTCGTTTTTGTAAAGGTAGTCATTTCAGTCGAAAGAACGACGTCTAGATGACCATTTTAGAAAACATACTTCCACTTTGAGTTTAACCATAATTTTTGGATATAGTTTCATGTTCATAATAAAAATCATTTTCTCAGAATAACAACTTTTAAATCAAAGTTTATCATAGTTTTTAATTAACTAACCCAAAACAGCCCGCGGTGTTACTACGACGGCGTAAATCCGGTTTTACGGTGTTTTTCGTGTTTCCAGTTTTTAAATCATTAAGTTAGCATATCATATAGATATAGAACATGTATTTAGTTAATTTTAAAAGTCAAGTTAGAAGGATTAACTTTTGTTTGCGAACAAGTTTAGAATTAACTAAACTATGTTCTAGTGATTACGAGTTTAAACCTTCGAATAAGATAGTTTTATATATATGAATCGAATGATGTTATGAACATCATTACTACCTCAAGTTTAGTAGGTAAACCTACTAGAAGTGACAAGAAATGATCTAGCTTCAAAGGATCTTGGATGGCTTGAAAGTTCTTGAAGTAGGATCATGACACAAAAACAAGTTCAAGTAAGATTTTTACTCGAATTAAGATAGTTTATAGTTATAGAAATTGATTCAAAGTTTGAATATGAATATTACCTTGAATAAGAAAGATAACCTACTGTATATAACAAAGGTTTCTTGATCTTAGATGATTACTTGGAATGGATTAGAAAGCTTGGAAGTAAATTAGTAAACTTGAAGGGATTTTTGAAGTGTTCTTCCTATGATGATTATAGGTTGATTCTTGAAGTGATTTTTGATGAAGATGATGATTAACTACTGGAAAAATACGTTCATAATAGTGTGTGTGTGTGTAGAGAGAGAATTAGAAAGAGAATTGGAAGTGAAATGGAGTGAATGATGAGTGGTAATTGGTGAGTGTTGAGTGGGGTTAAAAGGAATTCTAGTTAGTCGACTAGCTCATGGTAGAAGTTAAAATTGATTAGTCATACATGACATAATCAAGAGTGGAATCCCATGCTAGTTCCTATTGGTATATACCCATAGTAAGTACGTTTTGAAGCTGTGTATAATACGGGTAAGAATACGACTAGAATTCTTGATGAAAGAAAAGAATGGGAAAGTAACTGTAACCATTTTCATTAAGTATGAGTGTTTTGATATATGTCTTTAAGTCTTCCAAAAGTATTTTAATACATCTAAATACACTACATGTATATACATTTTAACTGAGTCGTTAAGTCATCGTTAGTCGTTACATGTAAGTGTTGTTTTGAAACCTTTAAGTTAACGATCTCAATTAATGTTGTTAACCCATTGTTTATTATATCTAATGAGATGTTATATTATTATATTATCATGATATTATGATATATTAATATATCTTAATATGATATATATACATTTAAATGTCGTTACAACGATAATCGTTACATATATGTCTCGTTTCGAAATCCTTAAGTTAGTAGTCTTGTTTATATGTATATAACTCATTGTTAATATACTTATGGAGATAATTACTTATCATAATCTCATGTTAACCATATGTATATCCATATATATATCGTCATGTCATTTTTACAAGTTTTAACGTTCGTGAATCGCCGGTCAACTTGGGTGGTCAATTGTCTATATGAAACATATTTCAATTAATCAAGTCTTAACAAGTTTGATTGCTTAACATGTTGGAAACATTTAATCATGTAAATATCAATCTCAATTAATATATATAAACATGGAAAAGTTCAGGTCACTACAGTACCTACCCGTTAAATAAATTTTGTCCCGAAATTTTAAGCTGTTGAAGGTGTTGACGAATCTTCTGGAAATAGATGCGGGTATTTCTTCTTCATCTGATCTTCACACTCCCAGGTGAACTCGGATCCTCTACGAGCATTCCATCAAACCTTAACAATTCGTATCTTGTTTTGCTTAAGTCTTTTAACCTCACGATCCATTATTTCGACGGGTTCTTCGATGAATTGGAGTTTTTCGTTGATTTGGATTTCATATAACGGAATAGTGAGATCTTCTTTAGCAAAACATTTCTTCAAATTCGAGACGTGGAAAGTGTTATGTACAGCCGCGAGTTGTTGAGGTAACTCAAGTCGGTAAGCTACTGGTCCGACACGATCAATAATCTTGAATGGTCCAATATACCTTGGATTTAATTTCCCTCGTTTACCAAATCGAACAACGCCTTTCCAAGGTGCAACTTTAAGCATGACCATCTCTCCAATTTCAAATTCTATATCTTTTCTTTTAATGTCAGCGTAGCTCTTTTGTCGACTTTGGGCGGTTTTCAACCGTTGTTGAATTTGGATGATCTTCTCGGTAGTTTCTTGTATAATCTCCGAACTCGTAATCTGTCTATCCCCCACTTCACTCCAACAAATCGGAGACCTGCACTTTCTACCATAAAGTGCTTCAAACGGCGCCATCTCAATGCTTGAATGGTAGCTGTTGTTGTAGGAAAATTCTGCTAACGGTAGATGTCAATCCCAACTGTTTCCGAAATCAATAACACATGCTCGTAGCATGTCTTCAAGCGTTTGTATCGTCCTTTCGCTTTGCCCATCAGTTTGTGGATGATAGGCAATACTCATGTCTAGAAGAGTTCCTAATGCTTGCTGTAATGTCTGCCAGAATCTTGAAATAAATCTGCCATCCCTATCAGAGATAATAGAGATTGGTATTCCATGTCTGGAGATGACTTCCTTCAAATACAGTCGTGCTAACTTCTCCATCTTGTCATCTTCTCTTATTGGCAGGAAGTGTGCTGATTTGGTGAGACGATCAACTATTACCCAAATAGTATCAAAACCACTTGCAGTCCTTGGCAATTTAGTGATGAAATCCATGGTAATGTTTTCCCATTTCCATTTTGGGATTTCGGGTTGTTGAAGTAGACCTGATGGTTTCTGATGCTCAGCTTTAACCTTAGAACACGTCAAACATTCTCCTACGTATTTAGCAACATCGGCTTTCATACCCGGCCACCAAAAATGTTTTTTGAGATCCTTGTACATCTTCCCCGTTCCAGGATGTATTGAGTATCTGGTTTTATGAGCTTCTCTAAGTACCATTTCTCTCATATCTCTAAATTTTGGTACCCAAATCCTTTCAGCCCTATACCGGGTTCCGTCTTCCCGAATATTAAGATGCTGCTCCGATCCTTTGGGTATTTCATCCTTTAAATTTCCTTCTTTTAAAACTCCTTGTTGCGCCTCCTTTATTTGAGTAGTAAGGTTATTATGAATCATTATATTCATAGATTTTACTCGAATGGGTTCTCTGTCCTTCCTGCTCAAGGCATCGGCTACCACATTTGCCTTCCCCGGGTGGTAACGAATCTCAAAGTCGTAATCATTCAACAATTCAATCCACCTACGCTGCCTCATATTCAGTTGTTTCTGATTAAATATGTGTTGAAGACTTTTGTGGTCGGTATATATAATACTTTTGACCCCATATAAGTAGTGCCTCCAAGTCTTTAATGCAAAAACAACCGCGCCTAATTCCAAATCATGCGTCGTATAATTTTGCTCGTGAATCTTCAATTGTCTAGACGCATAAGCAATCACCTTCGTGCGTTGCATTAATACACAACCAAGACCTTGCTTTGATGCGTCACAATAAATCACAAAATCATCATTCCCTTCAGGCAATGACAATATAGGTGCCGTAGTTAGCTTTTTCTTCAATAACTGAAACGCTTTCTCTTGTTCATCCTTCCATTCAAATTTCTTCCCTTTATGCGTTAATGCAGTCAAGGGTTTTGCTATTCTGGAAAAGTCTTGGATGAACCTTCTGTAGTAACCAGCTAGTCCTAAAAACTGGCGTATGTGTTTCGGAGTTTTCGGGGTTTCCCACTTTTCAACAGTTTCTATCTTTGCCGGATCCACCTTAATACCTTTTTTGTTCACTATGTGACCGAGGAATTGAACTTCTTCCAACCAAAATGCACACTTCGAAAATTTAGCGTACAATTCTTCCTTCCTCAATACTTCTAACACCTTTCTCAAATGTTCATCGTGTTCTTGGTCATTCTTTGAGTAAATAAGTATGTCATCAATGAAAACAATGACAAACTTGTCAAGGTATGGTCCACACACTCGGTTCATAAGGTCCATGAACACAGCTGGTGCATTAGTTAAACCAAATGGCATGACCATAAACTCGTAATGACCGTAATGTGTTCTGAAAGCAGTCTTTGGAATATCATCTTCTTTAACCCGCATTTGATGATACCCGGAACGTAAGTCAATCTTTGAATAAACAGACGAGCCTTGAAGTTGATCAAATAAGTCGTCGATTCTCGGTAGTGGGTAGCGGTTCTTGATGGTAAGTTTGTTCAACTCTCGGTAGTCGATACACAACCTGAATGTACCATCTTTCTTCTTGACAAACAAAACAGGAGCTCCCCACGGTGATGTGCTTGGTCGAATGAAACCATGCTCGAAAAGTTCTTGTAATTGGCTTTGCAGTTCTTTCATCTCACTGGGTGCGAGTCTGTAAGGAGCACGAGCTATTGGTGCAGCTCCTGGTACAAGATCTATTTGAAATTCAATGGATCGATGTGGGGGTAATCCCGGTAATTCTTTCGGAAATACATCGGGAAATTTTTTTGCGACGGGAACATCATTGATGCTCTTTTCTTCAGTTTGTACTTTCTCGACGTGTGCTAGAATAGCATAGCAACCTTTTCTTATTAGTTTTTGTGCCTTCAAATTACTAATAAGATGTAGCTTCATTTTGCCCTTTTCTCCGTACACCATTAAGGGTTTTCCTTTTTCTCGTATAATGCGAATTGCATTTTTGTAACAAACGATCTCTGCTTTCACTTCTTTCAACCAGTCCATACCAATTATCACATCAAAACTCCCTAACTCTACTGGTATCAAGTTAATCTTAAATGTTTCGCTAACCAGTTTAATTTCTCGATTTCGACATATATTATCTGCTGAAATTAATTTACCGTTTGCTAATTCGAGTAAAAATTTACTATCCAAAGGCGTCAATGGACAACTTAATTTAGCACAAAAATCTCTACTCATATAGCTTCTATCCGCACCCGAATCAAATAAAACGTAAGCAGATTTATTGTCAATAAGAAACGTACCCGTAACAAGCTCCGGGTCTTCCTGTGCCTCTGCCGCATTAATATTGAAAACTCTTCCGCGGCCTTGTCCATTCGTGTTCTCCTGGTTCGGGCAATTTCTAATAATGTGGCCCGGTTTTCCACATTTATAACAAACTACATTGGCATAACTTGCTCCGACACTACTTGCTCCGCCATTACTCGTTCTGACACCATTTGTTCCTTTCGTTCTATTAACCCCTGGTCCGTAGACCTCACACTTCGCCGCGATATGACCATTTCTTTTACACTTGTTGCAAAATTTGGTGCAGAACCCCGAGTGATACTTTTCACACCTTTGGCATAGCTGCTTCTGATTGTTGTTGTTGTTGTTGCGGTTATTATTGTTGTTGGGATGATTGTTGTAGTTGTTGTTGTTGTTGTTGTTGTTGTTGTTGGGCCGTTTGTTGTAGTTGCGATTGATGTTGCGATTGTTGGGATAATTGTTGCGATTATTGTTGTAATTGCTGTTGTTGTTGTATTGGTGATTCTTATCATCGTTTTCCTCCCACTTTCTTTTGACTTGCTTCACATTGGCCTCTTCAGCAGTCTGTTCTTTAATTCTTTCTTCAATTTGGTTCACTAGTTTGTGAGCCATTCTACATTCCTGTTGTATGGAGGCGGGCTCGTGTGAACTTATATCTTCTTGGATTCTTTCCGGTAATCCTTTCACAAACGCATCGATCTTCTCTTCCTCATCTTCGAATGCTCCCGGACACAATAGGCACAATTCTGTGAATCATCTTTCGTACGTGGTAATATCAAATCCTTGGGTTCGTAACCCTCTAAGTTCTGTCTTGAGCTTATTGACCTCGGTTCTGGGACGGTACTTCTCGTTCATCAAGTGCATGAATGCTGACCACGGTAGTGCGTACGCATCGTCTTGTCCCACTTGCTCTAGATAGGTATTCCACCATGTTAACGCAGAACCTGTGAAGGTATGCGTAGCGTACTTCACTTTGTCCTCTTCAGTACACTTACTTATGGCAAACACCGATTCGACCTTCTCGGTCCACCGTTTCAATCCGATCGGTCCTTCTGTTCCATCAAATTCCAAAGGTTTGCAGGCAGTGAATTCTTTGTAGGTGCATCCTACACAATTTCCTGTACTGCTAGATCCAAGGTTATTGTTGGTATGTAGCGCAGCCTGTACTGCGGCTATGTTTGAAGCTAGAAAAGTACGGAATTCCTCTTCATTCATATTCACGGTGTGTCGAGTAGTCGGTGCCATTTCCTTCAAAATAGTCAAATGGAACAAGTTAATCATACAGAATATTAAGAGTAGTTAATAGTATTTCGTAGCATAATATGAACTCATTTATAAAAGCTTTTTCTTCATATTAGTGTTTTATAAGTTTAAATTCGGGTAGTACCTACCCGTTAAGTTCATACTTAGTAGCTAATATACAATTCAACTACTACAATTCTATAAGAAAAACTGATTATAATAATATTTCGCGTTCAAACTTTTATACAATATTTTACAAACTTACAATACCGCTTATTTTACATAAAGCATGAAATATAGCACACAATAACTTTGATACAAGATAGTTGTGAAGATAATTCTAGCTAGTACACAAGTCGTTCAGCAAAGGCAATAAAGACTCGTAATTCATACGTCCAGAAACAAGTCATGCATTCTGGTTTTACTAGGACTACTTCCCATCCTTGGTCTTGTGGAACATAACCGTTATGGCCGTTGATAAGACAGCATGTTGTAACGTCGTCAAAGGGACGAGGGTTACGTAATGTCCAACAGTCCCGTAACAATCTAAAAACCTCATTTCTTACCCCAATTACCGACTCCGTCACTTGTGGGAACGTTTTGTTTAATAGTTGTAGGCCGATGTTCTTGTTCTCACTTTGGTGAGAAGCGAACATTACTAATCCGTAAGCATAACATGCTTCTTTATGTTGCATGTTAGCCGCTTTTTCTAAATCACGAAGTCCAATATTCGGATATATTGAGTCAAAATAATTTCTTAACCCATTACGTAAAATAGCATTTGGGTTCCCCGCAATATATGCGTCAAAGTAAACACATCGTAACTTATGGATTTCCCAATGTGATATCCCCCATCTTTCGAACGAAAGCCTTTTATAAACCAAGGCATTCTTGGAACGTTCTTCGAATGTCTTACAAACTGATCTCGCCTTAAATAGTTGTGCCGAAGAATTCTGACCTACTCTAGACAAGATTTCATCAATCATGTCTCCGGGTAGGTCTCTTAAAATATTGGGTTGTCTATCCATTTTGTGTTTTTATACTGTAAAATAGACAAGAGTTAGATTTATAAAAAAATACTTATTAATACAAGCAATTTTTTTTACATATATCATAAAGCATAAGCACACTATATTACATATATTACACCACACGAATACAACTATCTTATTCCGACTCGCTTGTTTCTTCTTCTTCGATTTTGGTTCGTTTTGCCAAGTTTCTAGGGATATATGATGTTCCCCTAATACGAGCCGTCGTTATCCACATTGGTTTAGAAAAATCTGGTGGTTTAGAGGTTCCCGGGTCATTATTACAACTTAAGGATTTCGGGGGTTGACGATACATATAAAGTTCATCGGGGTTGGAATTAGATTTCTCTATTTTTATGCCCTTTCCCTTATTATTTTCTTTTGCCTTTTTAAATTCAGTTGGGGTAATTTCTATAACATCATCGGAATTCTCGTCGGAATCCGATTCATCGGAGAATTGGTAATCCTCCCAATATTTTGCTTCCTTGGCGGAAACACCATTGACCATAATTAACCTTGGTCGGTTGGTTGAGGATTTTCTTTTACTTAACCGTTTTATTATTTCCCCCACCGGTTCTATTTCTTCATCCGGTTCCGATTATTCTTCCGGTTCCGATTCTTCTTCCGGTTCCGACTCTTCTTCCGGTTCCTCTTCGGGAACTTGTGAATCAGTCCACGAATCATTCCAATTTACATTTGACTCTTCATTATTATTAGGTGAGTCAATGGGACTTGTTCTAGAGGTAGACATCTATCACATAATATCAAACGCGTTAAGAGATTAATATATCACATAATATTCACATGTTAAAAATATATAGTTTCCAACAAAATTTGTTAAGCAATCATTTTTCAAGTAAACACGGTCAAAGTCCAGACTCACTAATGCATCCTAACAAACTCGATAAGACACACTAATGCAAAATTCTGGTTCTCTAAGACCAACGCTCGGATACCAACTGAAATGTCCCGTTCTTATTGATTAAAAACGTTCCATATTAATTGATTTCGTTGCGAGGTTTTGACCTCTATATGAGACGTTTTTCAAAGACTGCATTCATTTTTAAAACAAACCATAACCTTTATTTCATAAATAAAGGTTTAAAAAGCTTTACGTAGATTATCAAATAATGATAATCTAAAATATCCTGTTTACACACGACCATTACATAATGGTTTACAATACAAATATGTTACATCGAAATCAGTTTCTTGAATGCAGTTTTTACACAATATCATACAAACATGGACTCCAAATCTTGTCCTTATTTTAGTATGCAACAGCGGAAGCTCTTAATATTCACCTGAGAATAAACATGCTTTAAACGTCAACAAAAATGTTGGTGAGTTATAGGTTTAACCTATATATATCAAATCGTAACAATAGACCACAAGATTTCATATTTCAATACACATCCCATACATAGAGATAAAAATCATTCATATGGTGAACACCTGGTAACTGACATTAACAAGATGCGTATATAAGAATATCCCCATCATTCCGGGACACCCTTCGGATATGATATAAATTTCGAAGTACTAAAGCATCCGGTACTTTGGATGGGGTTTGTTAGGCCCAATAGATCTATCTTTAGGATTCGCGTCAATTAGGGTGTCTGTTCCCTAATTCTTAGATTACCAGACTTAATAAAAAGGGGCATATTCGATTTCGATAATTCAACCATAGAATGTAGTTTCACGTACTTGTGTCTATTTTGTAAATCATTTATAAAACCTGCATGTATTCTCATCCCAAAATATTAGATTTTAAAAGTGGGACTATAACTCACTTTCACAGATTTTTACTTCGTCGAGAAGTAAGACTTGGCCACTGTTGATTCACGAACCTATAACAATATATACATATATATTAAAGTATGTTCAAAATATATTTACAACACTTTTAATATATTTTGATGTTTTAAGTTTATTAAGTCAGCTGTCCTCGTTAGTAGCCTACAACTAGTTGTCCACAGTTAAATGTACAGAAATAAATCGATAAATATTATCTTGAATCAATCCACGACCCAGTGTATACGTATCTCAGTATTGATCACAACTCAAACTATATATATTTTGGAATCAACCTCAACCCTGTATAGCTAACTCCAACATTCACATATAGAGTGTCTATGGTTGTTCCGAAATATATATAAATGTGTCGACATGATAGGTCGAAATATTGTATACGTGTCTATGGTATCTCAAGATTACATAATATACAATACAAGTTGATTAAGTTATGGATGGAATAGATTTGTTACCAATTTTTACGTAGCTAAAATGAGAAAAATTATCCAATCTTGTTTTACCCATAACTTCTTCATTTTAAATCCGTTTTGAGTGAATCAAATTGCTATGGTTTCATATTGAACTCTATTTTATGAATCTAAACAGAAAAAGTATAGGTTTATAGTCGGAAAAATAAGTTACAAGTCGTTTTTGTAAAGGTAGTCATTTCAGTCGAAAGAACGACGTCTAGATGACCATTTTAGAAAACATACTTCCACTTTGAGTTTAACCATAATTTTTGGATATAGTTTCATGTTCATAATAAAAATCATTTTCTCAGAATAACAACTTTTAAATCAAAGTTTATCATAGTTTTTAATTAACTAACCCAAAACAGCCCGCGGTGTTACTACGACGGCGTAAATCCGGTTTTACGGTGTTTTTCGTGTTTCCAGGTTTTAAATCATTAAGTTAGCATATCATATAGATATAGAACATGTGTTTAGTTAATTTTAAAAGTCAAGTTAGAAGGATTAACTTTTTTTTGCGAACAAGTTTAGAATTAACTAAACTATGTTCTAGTGATTACGAGTTTAAACCTTCGAATAAGATAGTTTTATATATATGAATCGAATGATGTTATGAACATCATTACTACCTCAAGTTTAGTAGGTAAACCTACTGGAAGTGATAAGAAATGATCTAGCTTCAAAGGATCTTGGATGGCTTGAAAGTTCTTGAAGTAGGATCATGACACAAAAACAAGTTCAAGTAAGATTTTTACTCGAATTAAGATAGTTTATAGTTATAGAAATTGAATCAACGTTTGAATATGAATATTACCTTGAATAAGAAAGATAACCTACTGTATATAACAAAGGTTTCTTGATCTTAGATGATTACTTGGAATGGATTAGAAAGCTTGGAAGTAAATTAGTAAACTTGAAGGGATTTTTGAAGTGTTCTTCCTATGATGATTATAGCTTGATTCTTGAAGTGATTTTTGATGAAGATGATGATTAACTACTGGAAAAATACGTTCATAATAGTGTGTGTGTGTTGAGAGAGAATTAGAAAGAGAATTGGAAGTGAAATGGAGTGAATGATGAGTGGTAATTGGTGAGTGGTGAGTGGGGTTAAAAGGAGTTCTAGTTAGTTGACTAGCTCATGGTAGAAGTTAAAATTGATTAGTCATACATGACATAATCAAGAGTGGAATCCCATGCTAGTTCCTATTGGTATATACCCATAGTAAGTACGTTTTGAAGCTGTGTATAATACGGGTAAGAATACGACTAGAATTCTTGATGCAAGAAAAGAATGGGAAAGTAACTGTAACCATTTTCGTTAAGTATGAGTGTTTTGATATATGTCTTGAAGTCTTCCAAAAGTATTTTAATACATCTAAATACACTACATGTATATACATTTTAACTGAGTCGTTAAGTCATCGTTAGTCGTTACATGTAAGTGTTGTTTTGAAACCTTTAAGTTAACGATCTCAATTAATGTTGTTAACCCATTGTTTATTATATCTAATGAGATGTTATATTATTATATTATCATGATATTATGATATATTAATATATCTTAATATGATATATATACATTTAAATGTCGTTACAACGATAATCGTTACATATATGTCTCGTTTCGAAATCCTTAAGTTAGTAGTCTTGTTTATATGTATATAACTCATTGTTAATATACTTATGGAGATACTTACTTATCATAATCTCATGTTAACCATATGTATATCCATATATATATCGTCATGTCATTTTTACAAGTTTTAACGTTCGTGAATCGCCGGTCAACTTGGGTGGTCAATTGTCTATATGAAACATATTTCAATTAATCAAGTCTTAACAAGTTTGATTGCTTAACATGTTGGAAAAATTTAATCATGTAAATATCAATCTCAATTAATATATATAAACATAGAAAAGTTCGGGTCACTACAGAACATACTAGCATTTTTGTTAACCATAATTACAATTGTTGCATGAGATCCCAACATAAGCACCAACTTTAGACAACCATTAACCAAAAAGCAAAAGTTGTCCCCCCTTGTCCCCCCTAAACCTACAGCCACCACCCCCATTCCCCCTATAAATACCACACAAACCTCACCCATTTTGATGGAATTCTTCACATAAACAAGTCACAAAATCCATTTTGTATGTATATATTTTCGTGTATATATATGTGTATAAGCGGAAGCAATTTTCAAGTTTATGCATGCAAAGTTTTAACCTTTTAAAACAAGAATTCCATTAAAAGATCTAGTCTTGAAAATACACTTAAATGTAAAAGAAGCTAGTAAGAATTATACCTACTCCAAAAGGAGGTGAAGAACAAGGATGAAGATGATGATGTTTGATGAAGAAAACCTCTAACTTGAAGTTTCAAGCCTTTGATACCCACAAGTTATTATCAACACTTAATTGGTTAGGATTTAGTGTACTTAGATTGCTTGCAAAATCAACCCAAAAACCTCTTTTGGTTCCTCCTTAGAATCGGCCAAGAAGAGAGCAAGAAGGAGGAGAAACTTTTGCAATTTGAAAACTAGATGGAAGTGTGTCTTGGAAAAAAAAGAAGCATGCACCTAGCAATAATAAATAAGGAGGAAAAACTAGGTAAAGAGGCTCCTTGGTAACCCCATTTGGCCGCCACTTTTCCTCCCCCCCCTTTTTTTTTTTTTTTTTTTATTTCCTTAAAACACATGATACTTCCATCTATTTTTACATATATATGTGCATGTAACTTTATATACCCAATATAAAGTAATAAGTCACAAGTGTAAGTTTAATAAATAATTAAACTTACATATGTAAATAAATAATTATCCATATATAATTATTTCCAGCATTTCATTTTAGAAAACCAATTTCAAAGTCTAAGTACTTAGTATTAGTTTTAAAGAACCTATCATTAAAACAAATACTTAAAAGTGTTGACAACTTGTTATTGGGTATGACCCAACTTGAATCATAACAGATTGGCCACATTAATTAATTATGTCTCTCGGGCATATGAAATACCTTCAATCTCCCACTTGCACGAGAAACATAAGGAATTAATGCAAGTGACAGATACCACCTAACTACCGTCCATCACCCCCAATATGTTATGACTTAGTGCCATTCAATAACATCATCCTTATCGAGTTCCCACCTCGAATATGATTAAGGTGAATCTTTCAATATATCCTTTCGTCGTAGATGTCATGTTAAATCCAAGAGATACAGAGTGATCACTCTCTTATAGATTTAACTTTTCAGGCCTTAGACATCTGACTCTCAATGAATAAGAGGGACAAATTCCATCTTGACTACATACGTCCTAGATATACACTTTGTAATATACCTGAGTTCTTCCTTATGTACTACCATGTTTCAGAATAGCGAAGGAATGAATCAAGGCACAATACTTGGTGAATATCCGAACCCAATATGTATCTCAGGTCAGAGGATACAATGATATTCGCCTTTACTCAAGATTACATGTGATCAACCACAAAGGCTCTATACAGTAATTCTTGAGAGCGGGTCTTCCAATATTTGTTTCCCACAAATATCTATGAACCTTGGTTGCAACCTTGCCCCACATTCAACCTATGAAAGTATACCAATCCGAGTTCATAATAGTCTAAACCTCACACTTGTTCCCACAAATGTGATCGACTACGGAAATTTTGAATAATTGCTAATTCATGGATGAAATATGCAAAATAGGAACATAACTCAAATAAATTAACACCACAGTTATATTAATGAGTTTGAATAATTTCGTTCCGGTACAATACATAAATAGATCAAATCCAATCACTAGAATATCGAAGCCCTAATGCACAAACATGTCCCTCATGTTTTGGCCCATGTAAGAGCTTCGTGAGAGGATCCGCAACATTTTGATCTGTGTGAACTTTGCGAATACATATCTTTCCTTTTTCAACTTCATCCCTTATGTAGTTGAATCTCCGCTCAATGTGACGAGTCTTTTGATGGGCACGAGGTTCCTTGATTTGAGCAATCGCACCCTCGTTGTCACAAAAGATCTCAAGAGGGTCCTGAATGGAAGGGACCACTCCTAAGTCGTCGATGAATTTCTTCATCCATGCAGCTTCCTGAGCTGCCAGTGAGGCGGCAATGTACTCCGACTCTGTAGTGGATAACGCAACAACCTCCTGTTTCGAACTCTTCCAAGAGACCGCACCACCATTTAACATGAATACATAACCGGATTGTGATCGGGAGTCATCTCGATCAGTTTGGAAACTCGCGTCCACGTAACCTTTTATAACGAGTTCCTCCTCACCAGACCCATATATAAGAAACATATCCTTAGTCCTTCTAAGGTATTTCAATATACATTTAACCGCAGTCCAATGACTATTTCCTGGGTTATTCTGGTATCTACTTGTCAAGCTTAGAGCGCATGACACATCCGGTCTAGTACATATCATTGCATACATGATAGACCCAATAGCAGATGCGTATGGGACTTTCTTCATTCTCTCTTGTTCATCTTTCGTGGTAGGACACTGAGATGAACTGAGAATGGTTCCCTTTTGAATAGGTACCAAACCTTTCTTAGAGTTTTCCATCTTGAACCTTTTCAAGACTTTATCAATGTATGTACTTTGGCTTAAACCTATCAATCTCTTGGATCTATTCCTATAGATTCCAATCCCCAATATGTATTGTGCTTCTCCAAGATCCTTAATGGAGAAGCAACTCTTTAGCCAAGTTTTGACTTCTTGCATTGTGGTTATATCATTCCCAAATAATAATATATCATCCACATATAGCACAAGGAACATTATAGAGCTCCCACTAGCCTTCTTGTATACACAAGCTTCATCACCATTTTTAATGAAGCCAAATTTCTTTGCCTCTTCATTAAAACGATGATTCCACATTCTAGATGCATGTTTCAATCCGTAGATCGATTTCTTTAACTTGCATACCTTTTTAGGATTTTTCGGATCGACAAAACCTTCGGGCTGTACCATATAGACATCTTCCTCAAGATATCCATTTAGGAAAGCAGTTTTGACATCCATTTGCCAAATTTCGTAATCATAATGAGCAGCGATGGCAAATAATATCCTAATAGACTTTAGCATTGCCACAGGCGAGAAAGTTTCATCATAGTCAACCCCTTGAGTTTGAGTGAAACCCTTTGCTACAAGTCTAGCTTTGTATGTATCCAAGTTTCCATGTATGTCGGTTTTCATTTTGAAAATCCACTTGCAATCAACTAGCTTAGAGCTAGGAGGTTGCTCAACAAGTTCCCAAACTTGGTTGTCATACATGGATTGCATCTCGGCGTTCATGGCTTCCTGCCATTTATCTTTATCAATCCTTGATAAAGCATCTTTGTAGTTTACCGGTTCATCCAAATCAACCGTATAGCAACCATCCACGAGAAAACCATATCTCTCAGGAGGATTACTAATCCTACTAGATCTTCGAACGTCTTGTGTACCTTGATCATCTACTTGATCATTTTTAACATCCTCATGTTGAGTGCTAGTGTCAACCAATTGTGTATCATCGGCTTGATCTTGTACCTCTACAAGATCTATTTTCCTTTCACCATCACCTTCCATAAGGAACTTGGTTTCAAGGAATTCCGCTTTCCGAGCAACAAATACCGTTTGCTCGGATGGATCATAGAAGTAATATCCCATGTCATCTTTGGGATATCCTATGAAGATACACTTTGTGGATCGAGCATGTAGCTTATTTGCTACATAACGCTTAGGATAAGCTTCACATCCCCATACTTTCAAGTATGAAAGAGAAGGAGGTTTTCCAAACCACATCTCATGAGGAGTTCGTTCCACTTTCTTGGTTGGGGCCATATTTAAAATACGAGCCGCGGAGCTTAGACAATAACCCCAAAATGATAGAGGTAACGAGCTTCTAGCCATCATAGATCGAACCATATCCATTAGGGTTCGGTTCCTCCTTTCGGAAACTCCATTAAGTTGGGGTGTTCCGGGTGGAGTAAGTTGCGAGATAATCCCACAACTCCTAAGATGATCTTGGAAAGCATCGCTTAGGTATTCACCTCCTCTATCGGTACGTAGTACCTTAATTGTCTTATTGAGTTGATTTTGTACTTCGTTTTGATATTCTTTGAATGCTTCAAACGTTTCGTACTTGTGTCTTAATAAGTAGACATATCCGAAACGACTAAAGTCATCAATGAAAGTAACAAAGTATCTTTCACCATTCCTAGTCATGGGTTTAAAGGGTCCACATACATCCGAATGTATTAATCCCAATAAATCTTTAGCCCTTTCATAAGTCCCTTTGAAAGGTGCTTTAGTCATCTTGCCTTGTAAACAAGATTCACATACATCAAACGAATCCATTTCATTTGATTTCAAAAGTCCATTCTTTTGAAGTGTATGCATTCGGTTCTTGTTTATATGTCCAAGGCGACAATGCCATAAATAGGAATCACTCAAATCCCTTTTGAGTTTCTTGGTGCTAGTATGGTATATAGAGCTCGATGATGCGTCATCATGAACCAATTCATAAATTCCATTTGAAGGCGAAGCCTTGAAATAGAATACATTATCTTTAGAAAAATGGATATCATCATCAATAAAATTAACATTGAAACCACATTGTCTTAAGCGAGAAATAGAAATAATGTTTCGACATAAATCCGGTGCATACAAAACATTTTCTAAAATAAGCTTCAATCCACTTGGAAGCTTCAAAACAAATTCTCCTTGAGCTTTAACATGCACCTTTGCACCATTGCCCATATAGAGACTTGATGTTCCCGCTTTATGATCACTTCTTTTGAACCCCTGCAAAGTATTGCAAATATGAGTTCCACATCCCGTGTCTAATACCCATGTATTAGAAGAAGTAATACTAAGCTCTATATATACCATGTATATATTACCTGAGGTTTGCCCTGCATCCCTCTTGTCCTTCAACTCTTTAAGATAGACCGGACAGTTTCGTTTCCAATGACCCATCTCACCGCAACCGAAACATGGGTCTTCCTTGGGGTTTGCCTTCTCGGCTACCTTTTGCTTCTTAGTCTTGTTGATGGTTGGGGTAACCATCTTCCCCTTCCCTTTGCCTTGATGGGCGGGTCCTTTTCTCTTAGCCACCTTTGGCTTAGAGGTGTTACCTTTAGACCCACCTTGATCGATTGCTAACACGGGTAAAGTCCTTTTACCCATGCTTGTTTCCGCCGTCCTAAGCATACCATGAAGCTCACCTATGCTCTTATCCATCCCATTCATGTTGTAATTAATTACAAATTGATCAAACCTCTTTGATAGGGAGTTAAGGATAAGATCGGTGGCTAACTCATTAGATATGTTAAGGTTAAGACGGTTAGCACGATCGATAAGGCTCTTCATCTTAAGTACATAAGATGAAACCGATTGGGTATCGTCCATACGACAAGCATGAAGCGCCCGAACCGTTTCGAAACGCTCAACACGTGCTTGTTGGAGAAACATCTCCTTCAATTGTGTTATCATGTCGTATGCGCTATGATGCTCGAAATCCTTTTGGAGTTCGGGTATCATAGTCCCAAGCATTAAGCATGAGACTTGAAGGGAGTCGTGGCAATACTTGTCGTAAGAGGCCATTGCCTCCACATCACTCTCATCCGGTTGATCGGGAATGGGGTCCTCAAGCACATACATTTTATCCTCTTGTTTGAGGACAATCCGAAGATTGCGGAACCAATCCATAAAGTTTGTATGGTTGAGTTTGTCTTTCTCGAGGAGAGACCTTAATGATAGGTTGTTTAGGTTAAGTGGTGCATTTTGCATGTTATTGTTATTTGCGGCCATCTACAAAATTTAACAAAGTCCTTTTAAGTATTGATTTCAAATTTAATAAACAATACCCTTTTATTTTTAATTGTTTTATTAAATCTTAGAATCCAACGGTAAATCAAATTTCGGTTAGGTGACCTTTATCCCGTTATTTGATTTAGCTAGGTAGTCATTTATGTGACAATTGCAATCCTTTTGCAACTTCTAAGTTATGGGATCATGCAATCCTTTTGCATGGCATATTTATCCCATCAACGCCTATTTGTTCCTCATGCTTCGGTGACCCTAAGTTCATGATTCCTAAATCAAGTCGTCCTACTTGTGTAAACATGTAGACTTAACATACAAGTGGTTAGGTAACCTTTATCCCACATGTATGCGAAGTGTACCTTATTCATATTAGTTCACTCATGACGGTTAGGTGACCTTTATCCCATCAAGAGATTCCTAATATGTCTAAGTGTTTGCACAAAAGGATGGCGTTTAACTTGTTTACCTTGTTTTAGTTAAGGGATTTTAAGTTTTCATAAATTCTAGTTTAAGAAAACAAAGTGCTATACACCAACATGCATTTGGTGTGTAGTATGTTTATGAAAAACCCATTTTCATGTCCTCTTTAGTAAACCAATTACTAGTTTTAACCATTTCATTACTTTTAAATAAACCATTTTATTCAAGTCTAATAACCAATTATTAGTGTCATATTGTTATGTTTTTATTATAACCATTTTATAATGTATTATGCAAGTGTTAACATGTGATGATCTTGTAGCAACCAAACATACAAACATACACAAACATGCATAACAAAGTGTTCACAATCAAGAGCCATTTTGGTAGACATTTGTTTAGCCAATAAACAAATGTCACCTAAGGGGTTAAACCAAAGTAAGAGATTTTTACCAAAATCTCCCACTTAATCTTGTAATCTTCAAATGCTTCATCTTGTAACCTTCTTTATGGATCTTCATTTTCTCTTTACAAAGTTATATCCTAATACAATCTTTCTAGAAAATGAAATAACAACCTATTCTATCTTACAAACCAAATAGAACAAATTACATCAACAAATTACAAGATTAATTACAACTTTCCAAATCAAAAAATTACAAAATTATTACAACCATATGAATGAATATTACAAATCAAGAATAATCACCAAATCATCCAAACATTCAACCACACGGTCTAGGCTCGATTGTGAACAACAACATAACATCAAACATGGCCAAACTTGAAATCCCAAACCCATTTTGGGACCCAAATAATTCGGCCATGACCAAAATACCCACCAAAGCTCAAAATTTTTTCAATCTACTTTCATGCATGTTGGTAGATTGCAAAATAAATGAGTTTACTAGCCAAAACAAGAAGCATATTAACAAGACTTTGGCTCTAGATACCATTGATGGAATTCTTCACATAAACAAGTCACAAAATCCATTTTGTATGTATATATTTTCGTGTATATATATGTGTATAAGCGGAAGCAATTTTCAAGTTTATGCATGCAAAGTTTTAACCTTTTAAAACAAGAATTCCATTAAAAGATCTAGTCTTGAAAATACACTTAAATGTAAAAGAAGCTAGTAAGAATTATACCTACTCCAAAAGGAGGTGAAGAACAAGGATGAAGATGATGATGTTTGATGAAGAAAACCTCTAACTTGAAGTTTCAAGCCTTTGATACCCACAAGTTATTATCAACACTTAATTGGTTAGGATTTAGTGTACTTAGATTGCTTGCAAAATCAACCCAAAAACCTCTTTTGGTTCCTCCTTAGAATCGGCCAAGAAGAGAGCAAGAAGGAGGAGAAACTTTTGCAATTTGAAAACTAGATGGAAGTGTGTCTTGGAAAAAAAAGAAGCATGCACCTAGCAATAATAAATAAGGAGGAAAAACTAGGTAAAGAGGCTCCTTGGTAACCCCATTTGGCCGCCACTTTTCCTCCCCCCCCTTTTTTTTTTTTTTTTTATTTCCTTAAAACACATGATACTTCCATCTATTTTTACATATATATGTGCATGTAACTTTATATACCCAATATAAAGTAATAAGTCACAAGTGTAAGTTTAATAAATAATTAAACTTACATATGTAAATAAATAATTATCCATATATAATTATTTCCAGCATTTCATTTTAGAAAACCAATTTCAAAGTCTAAGTACTTAGTATTAGTTTTAAAGAACCTATCATTAAAACAAATACTTAAAAGTGTTGACAACTTGTTATTGGGTATGACCCAACTTGAATCATAACAGATTGGCCACATTAATTAATTATGTCTCTCGGGCATATGAAATACCTTCACATTTTACACTTGATCTCATTCACAAATTACACACATTTACTCTCTAATTCTCTCTCTAGTTTTTCTCACTCTAAAAGTGTAATTTTTAAATTTTCTTCTTCTTCTTCTTCTCTTCTCAAGGTCGACATCATCAACATCATTAAAGGATCTAGCTTTTTAGCTTTTTGATCTTGTTATATCTTGTATATTCAAACTTGGGTTTGAATCCTTCAAGAACATGAAAGATTCAAGCTTTCAAGCTTTGAATCTTCATTTACTTGTTAGATCTAGTTTTTCTAGCTTATGATTTCTTTACTTTGTTATAAAGATCAAAACTTGTGTTTATGATCTTCATGTAACTTGAAGATCTAGTCTTTTGCTTTAAGGATCTTCAAGAACATTAAAGATCCAAGCTTTCTAGCTTAGGGTTTCATTAATTTGTTAAAGATCTTCACTTTTTAGCTTGTGGTCTCATTACTTTTACTAGATCTTAGCTTTCTAGCTTATGATCTCATTAATCTTGTAAAGATCCAAGCTTTCTAGCTTAGGGTTTTCTTAATACTTGAGATCTAAGTTATTATTGTAGATCTCACTTACTTGGAACCTTTTTGTGATTGTTGTGATGATAAAGATCAAGTCTTCATCATCTCATATGATGAAGATGCATAAACTTGTGTAAAAAGGACAAAGGTTGAAGCTTTATTGGGTTTTTGCAATAAAGAGGCAACCTTGATGTTCAAAACTTGTAGAATGATAGCTTTTAATCTTAGTTGTGTGTTTATGGTTGAAACTTGGTCAAAGTGATGCTAAAACATTAAAGAGTTGTACATTTGAAGCTTACACGCATCAAGGATGAGAACCGTGATGAGCATCAAGCACCAAGAAACCCACCGGAGCACTTGTTTGCTGTTTTTCGGGGTCTGATCAGACTCCTGTACTTCTGTAAAATTGATTTTCAGATAGTTTGAATTTTTAGTAGATGACTTTTCATTTAGGCCTCGCCTAAATCCGATATACGGTTTAGGATTTATAGCCTTCCGAAAGTCACTACGCCTTTGTAACGAAGTGCTGAAAATTCTGACCTACTCGAACTTAAATCGTCGCCACGGTTAAACGAAGACGAGTTAGGTTCTAAAAATTGGAAATAGGATAGAGGACTCACATATGGAGCATTGGCCACTGACCACACATCTTCTCATTTTGTATAGAGGTCGTAGAAGCTGTCCGAAGTCAGCCTTTTGTTTCGATCTCTATTCTTGATGAAAACTTACTTTATCTTTTACGAATGATGATGACGATGATGATGCTTAGGACTTTACTTATGTACTTTTAAACCTTTTGGGACAATATACTGACTTAGTGACCTTTGACTTAGGTTGACGACCTTTCGGACCGACTTACTACTTGCATACTTTTCCTATCGACTTTACCGCACATTCACTGTGAGTTATAGCTTCCCTTTTTACTTTACTATTTTTGGGACTAAGAATACATGCGTTTATTTTGTTTTTACATACTAGACACGAGTTCTTAAACTTTACATATGTGAGGGTGATATAACGGCACAAAGATTCCCCTTAGCATGGTAACGTTTAATCATTGGTTTTTGAACCGGTGAACGCGAATATTAGATATGGATCCATAGGGTTTGACATCCCCACTCGGGCTAGTCGTGCTAGAATTTAAAGGGTGTTTGATACTTCGAGGACATATGTACTCGCCAAGTGTACTTTTAGGGGGTATTATTATTACGTTAAGTTAGTTACCGGGTGCCCACAGATACGCATATACTTTTCATACTGTTTTGGAATACGAAATCTCGTGGTTTACATTACATTACTGAATACAATCTATAGCTCACCAACATTCGTGTTGACCTTTTAAGTGTGTATTTCTCAGGTTCTTAGACGTTGCTGCTTTCGCTGTTAGACTTGCTACCTTGGTGTTATAGACTTGCTGCCACAGACTCGTTGTGTTAGACTTCCGCTGCATTACTTAGAAATGTCTCAATCATGGAACTTTTATTTTGCATTCGCAACCTATGTTATTTTGAATAATGGCTTGTAACGACCTTTGTGTCACGTGATCTTTTGTAAAAAGTTATCCTTTTTGAATGCAAAACTCGTTTTAAAACAACATGTAGTATTGTACTGTGTAATGGACCTGTTGTTGACGATTCGTACGTGATGGTTTTGTACGGGGTGTCACATTACCACATGTAGACCAGTGTGTCTAATATCCAGAACCAAAAAAATCAAGTCGATCCAACGATTAACGAACCCGCTATGAATTTTCTTTAGCAGCTGCGCATGAATATCCGAATTTTGCTCAATTATTCCTTCGTATGGGATAACGAGGAATAAGAACCAGACCCGTCACCCGCATCTAATAGAAAATCTCTCCTCAAAAAACCCATCGACCCTACCTCTGAATCTGTAACCCTTCGCGAACCATCACTATCATAATACAACTCGTCGACTAATTGCATCATAAAAGCCAAGATCAGCCTAACCGTGGTGTGATTAATCTTCATTTTTACATAGACATACCCCAAGACTATCGCGAACAACTAAGTCATCTGGTCTCGATACATGTTACAAGACAAATCCCTAGCCCGTCATTTGATCAAAAAACAATTCTGCTTGGAACAAATCTCGTGATCGTGACCATAGGTTTTTCGGTCGCGAGCTCACCAATTTCAGCAATATCGTTTTCTTGCTTCCAAGTCACCATCGCTCCCAAACACGAAACCTTGAGCTCATGACACAAATTGTTAGGATTTAGGACTCCGAACAAGATAGGTGAATTATACTAATCACCACTGAAATGTCCCGTTCTTATTGATTAAAAACGTTCCATATTAATTGATTTCGTTGCGAGGTTTTGACCTCTATATGAGACGTTTTTCAAAGACTGCATTCATTTTTAAAACAAACCATAACCTTTATTTCGTAAATAAAGGTTTAAAAAGCTTTACATAGATTATCAAATAATGATAATCTAAAATATCCTGTTTACACACGACCATTACATAATGGTTTACAATACAAATATGTTACATCGAAATCAGTTTCTTGAATGCAGTTTTTACACAATATCATACAAACATGGACTCCAAATCTTGTCCTTATTTTAGTATGCAACAGCGGAAGCTCTTAGTATTCACCTGAGAATAAACATGCTTTAAACGTCAACAAAAATGTTGGTGAGTTATAGGTTTAACCTATATATATCAAATCGTAACAATAGACCACAAGATTTCATATTTCAATACACATCCCATACATAGAGATAAAAATCATTCATATGGTGAACACCTGGTAACCGACATTAACAAGATGCATATATAAGAATATCCCCATCATTCCGGGACACCCTTCGGATATGATATAAATTTTGAAGTACTAAAGCATCCTGTACTTTGGATGGGGTTTGTTAGGCCCAATAGATCTATCTTTAGGATTCGCGTCAATTAGGGTGTCTGTTCCCTAATTCTTAGATTACCAGACTTAATAAAAAGGGGCATATTTGATTTCGATAATTCAACCATAGAATGTAGTTTCACGTACTTGTGTCTATTTTGTAAATCATTTATAAAACCTGCATGTATTCTCATCCCAAAATATTAGATTTTAAAAGTGGGACTATAACTCACTTTCACAGATTTTTACTTCGTCGAGAAGTAAGACTTGGCCACTGTTGATTCACGAACCTATAACAATATATACATATATATCAAAGTATGTTCAAAATATATTTACAACACTTTTAATATATTTTGATGTTTTAAGTTTATTAAGTCAGCTGTCCTCGTTAGTAACCTACAACTAGTTGTCCATAGTTAGATGTACAGAAATAAATTGATAAATATTATCTTGAATCAATCCACGACTCAGTGTATACGTATCTCAGTATTGATCACAACTCAAACTATATATATTTTGGAATCAACCTCAACCCTGTATAGATAACTCCAACATTCACATATAGAGTGTCTATGGTTGTTCCGAAATATATATAGATGTGTCAACATGATAGGTCGAAACATTGTATACGTGTCTATGGTATCTCAAGATTACATAATATACAATAAAAGTTGATTAAGTTATGGTTGGAATAGATTTGTTACCAATTTTCACGTAGCTAAAATGAGAAAAATTATCCAATCTTGTTTTACCCATAACTTCTTCATTTTAAATCCGTTTTGAATGAATCAAATTGATATGGTTTCATATTGAACTCTATTTTATGAGTATAAATAGAAAAAGTATAGGTTTATAGTCGGAAAAATAAGTTACAAGTCATTTTTGTAAAGGTAGTCATTTCAGTCGAAAGAACGACGTCTAGATGACCATTTTAGAAAACATACTTCCACTTTGAGTTTAACCATAATTTTTGGATACAGTTTCATGTTCATAATAAAAATCATTTTTCCAGAATAACAACTTTTAAATCAAAGTTTATCATAGTTTTTAATTAACTAACCCAAAACAGCCCGCGGTGTTACTACGACGGCGTAAATCCGGTTTTACGGTGTTTTTTGTGTTTCCAGATTTTAAATCATTAAGTTAGCATATCATATAGATATAGAACATATGTTTAGTTGATTTTAAAAGTCAAGTTAGAAGGATTAACTTTTATTTGTGAACAAGTTTAGAATTAACTAAACTATGTTCTAGTGATTACAAGTTTAAACCTTCGAATAAGATAGCTTTATATGTATGAATAGATTGATGTTATGAACATCATTACTCCCTCAAGTTCCTTGGATAAACCTACTGGAAATGAGAAAAATAGATCTAGCTTCAAAGGATCCTTGGATGGCTTGAAAGTTCTTGAAGCAGAATCATGACACGAAAATAATTTCAAGTAAGATTTCCACTCGAAATAAGATTGTTATAGTTATAGTAATTGAATTAAAGTTTGAATATGATTATTACCTTGTATTAGAAAGATAACCTACTGTAAGTAACAAAGGTTTCTTGATCTTGGATGATTACTTGGATTGGATTTAGAAAACTTGGAAGTAAACTTGCAATCTTGGAAGTATTCTTGATTTTATGAAACTAGAACTTTTGGAATTTATGAAGAACACTTAGAACTTGAAGATAGAACTTGAGAGAGATCAATTAGATGAAGAAAATTGAAGAATGAAAGTGTTTGTAGGTGTTTTTGGTCGTTGGTGTGTGGATTAGATATAAAGGATATGTAATTTTGTTTTCATGTAAATAAGTCATGAATGATTACTCATATTTTTGTAATTTTATGAGATATTTTATGCTAGTTGCCAAATGATGGTTCCCACATGTGTTAGGTGACTCACATGGGCTGCTAAGAGCTGATCATTGGAGTGTATATACCAATAGTACATACATCTAAAAGCTGTGTATTGTACGAGTACAAATACGGATGCATACGAGTAGAATTATTGATGAAACTGAACGAGGATGTAATTGTAAGCATTTTTGTTAAGTAGAAGTATTTTGATAAGTGTCTTGAAGTCTTTCAAAAGTGTATGAATACATATTAAAACACTACATGTATATACATTTTAACTGAGTCGTTAAGTCATCGCTCGTCGTTACATGTAAATGTTGTTTTGAAACCTTTAGGTTAACGATCTTGTTAAATGTTGTTAACCCATTATTTATTATAACAAATGAGATGTTAAATTGTTATATTATCATGATATTATGATATATAATATATCTTAATATGATATATATACAGTTAAATGTCGTTACAACGATAATCGTTACATATATGTCTCGTTTCGAAATCATTAAGTTAGCAGTCTTATTTTTACATATGTATTTCATTGTTAATACACTTAATAATATATTTACTTATCATTTAACATAATTAACCAAGTGTATCAATATCTTAATATGATTCATATGTACCTAGTAAGACGTTGTTATAACGATAATCGTTATATATATCGTTTTCGAGTTTCTTAAATTAATAGTCTTATTTTTATGTATATAACTCATTGTTAAAATACCTAATAAGATACATACTTATAATAAAATCATGTTAACTATATATATAACCATATATATGTCATCTTATAGTTTTTACAAGTTTTAACGTTCGTGAATCACCGGTCAACTTGGGTGGTCAATTGTCTATATGAAACCTATTTCAATTAATCAAGTCTTAACAAGTTTGATTGCTTAACATGTTGGAAATACTTAATCATGTAAATAACAATTTCATTTAATATATATATAAACATGGAAAAGTTCGGGTCACTACAGTACCTACCCGTTAAATAAATTTCGTCCCGAAATTTTTAGCAGTTGGAGGTGTTGACGTATCTTCTGGAAATAAATGCGGGTATTTCTTCTTCATCTGATCTTCACGCTCCTAGGTGAACTCGGGTCCTCTACGAGCATTCCATCGAACCTTATCAATCAGTATCTTATTTTGTTTAAGTCTCTTAACCTCACGATCCATTATTTCGACAGGTTCTTCAATGAATTGAAGTTTTTCATTGATTTGGATTTCGTCCAACTGAATAGTGAGATCTTCTTTAGCAAAAAATTTCTTCAAATTTGAGACGTGGAAAGTGTTATGTACAACCGCGAGTTGTTGAGGTAGCTCCAGTTGGTAAGCTACTGGTCCGACACGATCTATAATCTTGAATGGTCCAATGTACCTTGGATTTAGTTTCCCCCGTTTACCAAATCGAACAACGCCTTTCCAAGGTGAAACCTTAAGCATGACCATTTCTCCAATTTCAAACTCTATATCTTTTCTTTTACTGTCCGCGTAGCTCTTTTGTCGACTCTGGGCGGTTTTCAATCTTTGTTGAATTTGGATGATTTTCTAGGTAGTTTCTTGTATTATCTCCGGACCCGTAATCTGTCTATCCCCCACTTCACTCCAACAAATCGGAGACCTGCACTTTCTACCATAAAGTGCTTCAAACGGCGCCATCTCAATGCTTGAATGGTAGCTGTTGTTGTAGGAAAATTCTGCTAACGGTAGATGTCGATCCCAACTGTTTCCGAAATCAATAACACATGCTCGTAGCATGTCTTCAAGCTTTGTATTGTCCTTTCGCTCTGTCCATCAGTTTGTGGATGATAGGAAGTACTCATGTCTAGACGAGTTCCTAATGCTTGCTGTAATGTCTGCCAGAATCTTGAAATAAATCTGCCATCCCTATCAGAGATAATAGAGATTGGTATTCCATGTCTGGAGACGACTTCCTTCAAATACAGTTGTGCTAACTTCTCCATCTTGTCATCTTCTCTTATTGGCAGGAAGTGTGCTGATTTGGTGAGACGATCAACTATTACCCAAATAGTATCATAACCACTTGCAGTCCTTCGCAATTTAGTAATGAAATCCATGGTAATGTTTTCCCATTTCCATTTCGGGATTTCAGGTTGTTGTAGTAGACCTGATGGTTTCTGATGTTCAGTTTTAACCTTTGAACACGCCAAACATTCTCCTACATATTTAGCAATATCGGCTTTCATACCTGGCCACCAAAAATGTTTCTTAAGATCCTTGTACATCTTCCCCGTTCCAGGATGTATTGAGTATCTGGTTTTATGAGCTTCTCTAAGTACCATTTCCCTCATATCTCCAAATTTTAGTACCCAAATTCTTTCAGCCCTATACCGGGTTCCGTCTTCCCGAATATTAAGATGCTTCTCTGATCCTTTGGGTATTTCATCCTTTAAATTTCCCTCTTTTAAAACTCCTTGTTGCGCCTCCTTTATTTGAGTAGTAAGGTTAGTGTGAATCATTATATTCATAGATTTTACTCGAATGGGTTCTCTGTCCTTTCTGCTCAAGGCGTCGGCTACCACATTTGCCTTCCCCGGGTGGTAACGAATCTCAAAGTCGTAATCATTCAACAATTCAATCCACCTACGCTGCCTCATATTCAGTTGTTTCTGATTAAATAAGTGTTGAAGACTTTTGTGGTCGGTATATATAATACTTTTGACCCCATATAAGTAGTGCCTCCAAGTCTTTAATGCTAAAACAACCGCGCCTAATTCCAAATCATGCGTCGTATAATTTTGCTCGTGAATCTTCAATTGTCTAGACGCATAAGCAATCACCTTTGTCCGTTGTATTAATACACAACCGAGACCTTGCTTTGATGCGTCACAATAAATCACAAAATCATCATTCCCTTCAGGCAATGACAATATAGGTGCCGTAGTTAGCTTTTTCTTCAATAATTGAAACGCCTTCTCTTGTTCATCCTTCCATTCAAATTTCTTCCCTTTATGCGTTAATGCAGTCAAGGGTTTTGCTATTTTGGAGAAATCTTGGATGAATCTTCTGTAGTAACCAGCCAATCCTAAAAATTGACGTATATGCTTCGGAGTTTTTGGGGTTTCCCACTTTTCAACGGTTTCAATCTTTGCCGGGTCCACCTGGATACCTTCTTTGTTCACTATGTGACCGAGGAATTGAACTTCTTCCAACCAAAATGCACACTTTGAAAACTTAGCGTACAGTTTTTCTTTCCTCAATACTTCTAGCACTTTTCTCAAATGTTCTTCGTGCTCTTGATCATTCTTTGAGTAAATAAGTATGTCATCGATGAAAATAATGACAAACTTGTCAAGATATGGCCCACACACTCGGTTCATAAGGTCCATGAACACAGCTGGTGCGTTAGTCAATCCAAACGGTATAACCATAAACTCGTAATGACCATAACGCGTCCTAAAAGCAGTTTTTGGAATATCATCCTCCTTTACTCGCATTTGATGATATCCAGAACGTAAATCGATCTTCGAATAAACCGACGAGCCTTGTAGTTGATCAAATAAGGCGTCAATTCTCGGCAGTGGATAACGGTTTTTGATGGTAAGTTTGTTCAACTCTCTGTAGTCAATACACAACCTAAATGTACCATCCTTCTTCTTGACAAACAAAACAGGAGCTCCCCATGGTGATGTTCTTGGTCGAATGAAACCACGTTCTAATAGTTCTTGCAGTTGGCTTTGCAGTTCTTTCATCTCGCTGGGTGCGAGTCTATAAGGAGCACGAGCTATTGGTGCAGCTCCTGGTACAAGATCTATTTGAAATTTAACAGATCGATGTGGAGGTAGTCCCGGTAATTCTTTCGGAAATACATCGGGAAATTCTTTTGTGACGGGAACATCATTGATGCTCTTTTCTTCAGTTTGTACTTTCTCGACGTGTGCTAGAACAGCATAGCAACCTTTTCTTATTAGTTTTTGTGCCTTCAAATTACTAATAAGATGTAGCTTCATGTTGCCCTTTTCTCCGTACACCATTAAGGGTTCTCCTTCTTCTCGTACAATGCGAATTGCATTTTTATAACATACGATCTCTGCTTTCACCTTCTTCAGCCAGTCCATGCCAACTATTACATCAAAACTCGCTATCTCTACTGGTATCAAATCAATCTTAAATATTTCGCTACCCAGTTTAATTTCTCGATTCCGGCATATATTATCTGCTGAAATTAATTTACCGTTTGCTAATTCGAGTAAAAATTTACTATCCAACGGCGTCAATGGACAACTTAATTTAGCACAAAAATCTCTACTCATATAGCTTCTATCCGCACCCGAATCAAATAAAACGTAAGCAGATTTATTGTCAATAAGAAACGTACCCGTAACAAGCTCCGGGTCTTCTTGTGCCTCTGCCGCATTAATATTGAAAACTCTTCCGCGGCCTTGTCCATTCGTGTTCTCCTGGTTCGGGCAATTTCTAATAATGTGGCCCGGTTTTTCACATTTATAATAAACTACATTGGCATAACTTGCTCCGACACTACTTGCTCCGCCATTACTCGTTCCGACACCATTTGTTCCTTTCGTTCTGTTAACCCCTGGTCCGTAGACCTCACACTTCGTCGCGCTATGACCATTTCTTTTACACTTGTTGCAAAATTTGGTGCAGAACCCCAAGTGATACTTTTCACACCTTTGGCATAGCTGCTTCTGATTGTTGTTGTTGTTGCGGTTGTTATTGTTGTTGGGATGATTGTTGTAGTTGCTGTTGTTGTTGTTGTTGTTGTTGTTGGGCCATTTGTTATAGTTGCGATTGATGTTGCGATTGTTGGGATAATTGTTGCGATTATTATTGTAATTGCTGTTGTTGTTGTATTGGTGATTCTTATCACCGTTTTCCTCCCACTTTCTTTTGACTTGCTTCACATTGGCCTCTTCAGCCGTCTGTTCTTTAATTCTTTCCTCAATCTGGTTCACTAGTTTGTGAGCCATTCTACATGCCTGTTGTATAGAGGCGGGCTTGTGTGAATTTATATCTTCTTGGATTTTTTTCGGTAATCCTTTCACAAATGCGTCGATCTTCTCTTCCTCATCTTCGAATGCTCCCGGACACAATAGGCACAATTCTGTGAATCGTCTTTCGTACGTGGTAATATCAAATCCTTGGGTTCGTAACCCTCTAAGTTCTGTCTTGAGCTTATTGACCTCGGTTCTGGGACGGTACTTCTCGTTCATCAAGTGCTTGAATGCTGACCACGGTAGTGCGTACGCATCATCTTGTCCCACTTGCTCTAGATAGGTATTCCACCATGTTAACGCAGAACCTGTGAAGGTATGCGTAGCGTACTTCACTTTGTCCTCTTCAGTACACTTACTTATGGCAAACACCGATTCGACCTTCTCGGTCCACCGTTTCAATCCGATCGGTCCTTCTGTTCCATCAAATTCCAAAGGTTTGCAGGCAGTGAATTCTTTGTAGGTGCATCCTACACGATTTTCTGTACTGCTAGATCCAAGGTTATTGTTGGTATGTAGCGCAGCCTGTACTGCGGCTATGTTTGAAGCTAGAAAAGTACGGAATTCCTCTTCATTCATATTCACGGTGTGTCGAGTAGTCGGTGCCATTTCCTTCAAAATAGTCAAATGGAACAAGTTAATCATACAGAATATTAAGAGTAGTTAATAGTATTTCGTAGCATAATATGAACTCATTTATAAAAGCTTTTTCTTCATATTAGCGTTTTATAAGTTTAAATTCGGGTAGTACCTACCCGTTAAGTTCATACTTAGTAGCTAATATACAATTCAACTACTACAATTCTATATGAAAAACTGATTATAATAATATTTCGCGTTCAAACTTTTATACAATATTTTACAAACTTACAATACCGCTTATTTTACATAAAGCATAAAATATAGCACACAATAACTTTGATACAAGATAGTTATGAAGATAATTCTAGCTAGTACACAAGTCGTTCAGCAAAGGCAATAAAGACACGTAATTCATACGTCCAGAAACAAGTCATGCATTCTGGTTTTACTAGGACTACTTCCCATCCTTGGTCTTGTGGAACATAACCGTTATGGCCATTGATAAGACAGCGTGTTGTAACGTCGTCAAAGGGACGAGGGTTACGTAATGACCAACAGTCTCGTAATAACCTAAAAACCTCATTTCTTACTCCAATTACCGACTCCGTCACTTGTAGGAACGTTTTGTTTAATAGTTGTAGCCCGATGTTCTTTTTCTCACTTTGGTAAGAAGCGAACATTACTAACCCGTAAGCATAGCATGCTTCTTTATGTTGCATGTTAGCCGCTTTTTCTAAATCTTGAAGTCCTATATTCGGATACATTGGGTCAAAATAATTTCTTAACCCGTTGTGTAAAATAGCATTTGGGTTCCCCGCAATATATGCGTCAAAGTAAACACATCGTAACTTATGGGTTTCCCAATGTGATATCCCCCATCTTTCAAACGAAAGTCTCTTATAAACCAAGACATTCTTGGAACGTTCTTCGAATGTCTTACAAACTGATTTCGCCATAAATAGTTGTGCCGAAGAATTCTGACCGACTCTAGACAAGATTTCATCAATCATGTCTCCGGGTAGATCTCTTAAAATATTAGGTTGTCTATCCATTTTGTGTTTTTATACTGTAAAATAGACAAGAGTTAGATTCATAAAAAAAATACTTATTAATACAATAATAACCTTGGTCGGTTGGTTAAGGATTTTCTTTTACTTAACCGTTTTATTATTTCCCCCACCGGTTCTATTTCTTCATCCGGTTCTGATTCTTCTTCCGGTTCCGATTCTTCTTCTGGTTCCGACTCTTCTTCCAGTTCCTCTTCGGGAACTTGTGAATCAGTTCATGAATCATTCCAATTTACATTTGACTCTTCATTATTATTAGGTGAGTCAATGGGACTTGTTCTAGAGGTAGACATCTATCACATAATATCAAACGCGTTAAGAGATTAATGTATCACATAATATTCACATGTTAAAAATATATAGTTTCCAACAAAATTTGTTAAGCAATCATTTTTCAAGTAAACATGGTCGAAGTCCAGACTCACTAATGCATCCTAACAAACTCGATAAGACACACTAATGCAAAATTCTGGTTCTCTAACACCAACGCTCGGATACCAACTGAAATGTCCCGTTCTTATTGATTAAAAACGTTCCATATTAGTTGATTTCGTTGCGAGGTTTTGACCTCTATATGAGACGTTTTTCAAAGACTACATTTATTTTTAAAACAAACCATAACCTTTATTTCATAAATAAAGGTTTAAAAAGCTTTACGTAGATTATCAAATAATGATAATCTAAAATATCCTGTTTACACACGACTATTACATAATGGTTTACAATACAAATATGTTACATCGAAATCAGTTTCTTGAATGCAGTTTTTACACAATATCATGCAAACATGGACTCCAAATCTTGTCCTTATTTTAGTATGCAACAGCGGAAGCTCTTAGTATTCACCTGAGAATAAACATGCTTTAAACGTCAACAAAAATGTTGGTGAGTTATAGGTTTAACCTATATATATCAAATCGTAACAATAGACCACAAGATTTCATATTTCAATACACATCCCATACATAGAGATAAAAATCATTCATATGGTGAACACATGGTAACCGACATTAACAAGATGCATATATAAGAATATCCCCATCATTCCGGGACACCCTTCGGATATGATATAAATTTCGAAGTACTAAAGCATCCGGTACTTTGGATGGGGTTTGTTAAGCCCAATAGATCTATCTTTAGGATTCACGTCAATTAGGGTGTCTGTTCCCTAATTCTTAGATTACCAGACTTAATAAAAAGGGACATATTCGATTTCGATAATTCAACCATAGAATGTAGTTTCATGTACTTGTGTCTATTTTGTAAATCATTTATAAAACCTGCATGTATTCTCATCCAAAAAATATTAGATTTTAAAAGTGAGACTATAACTCACTTTCACAGATTTTTACTTCGCTGGGAAGTAAGACTTGACCACTGGTTGATTCACGAACCTATAACAATATATACATATATATCAAAGTATGTTCAAAATATATTTACAACACTTTTAATATATTTTGATGTTTTAAGTTTATTAAGTCAGCTGTCCTCGTTAGTAACCTACAACTAGTTGTCCACAGTTAGATGTACAGAAATAAATCGATAAATATTATCTTGAATCAATCCACGACCCAGTGTATACGTATCTCAGTATTGATCACAACTCAAACTATATATATTTTGGAATCAACCTCAACCCTGTATAGCTAACTCCAACATTCACATATAGAGTGTCTATGGTTGTTCCGAAATATATATAGATGTGCCAACATGATAGGTCGAAACATTGTATACGTGTCTATGGTATCTCAAGATTACATAATATACAATACAAGTTGATTAAGTTATGGTTGGAATAGATTTGTTACCAATTTTCACGTAGCTAAAATGAGAAAAATTATCCAATCTTGTTTTACGCATAACTTTTTCATTTTAAATCCGTTTTGAGTGAATCAAATTGCTATGGTTTCATATTGAACTCTATTTTATGAATCTAAACAGAAAAAGTATAGGTTTATAGTCAGAAAAATAAGTTACAAGTTATTTTTGTAAAGGTAGTCATTTCAGTCGAAAGAACGACGTCTAGATGACCATTTTAGAAAACATACTTCCACTTTGAGTTTAACCATAATTTTTGGATATAGTTTCATGTTCATAATAAAAATCATTTTTCCAGAATAACAACTTTTAAATCAAAGTTTATCATAGTTTTTAATTAACTAACCCAAAATAGCCCGCGGTGTTACTACGACGGCGTAAATCCGGTTTTACGGTGTTTTTCGTGTTTCCAGGTTTTAAATCATTAAGTTAGCATATCATATAGATATAGAACATGTGTTTAGTTAATTTTAAAAGTCAAGTTAGAAGGTTTAACTTTTATTTGCGAACAAGTTTAGAATTAACTAAACTATGTTCTAGTGATTACAAGTTTAAACCTTCGAATAAGATAGCTTTATATGTATGAATAGAATGATGTTATGAACATCATTACTACCTCAAGTTCCTTGGATAAACCTACTGGAAATGAGAAAAATAGATCTAGCTTCAAAGGATCCTTGGATGGCTTGAAAGTTCTTGAAGCAGAATCATGACACGAAAACAATTTCAAGTAAGATTTCCACTCGAAATAAGATTGTTATAGTTATAGTAATTGAATTAAAGTTTGAATATGATTATTACCTTGTATTAGAAAGATAACCTACTGTAAGTAACAAAGGTTTCTTGATCTTGGATGATTACTTGGAATGGATTTAGAAAACTTGGACGTAAACTTGCAATCTTGGAAGTATTCTTGATTTTATGAAACTAGAACTTTTGGAATTTATGAAGAACACTTAGAACTTGAAGATGGAACTTGAGATAGATCAATTAGATGAAGAAAATTGAAGAATTAAAGTGTTTGTAGGTGTTTTTGGTCATTTGTGTATGGATTAGATATAAAGGATATGTAATTTTGTTTTCATGTAAATAAGTCATGAATGATTACTCATATTTTTGTAATTTTATGAGATATTTTATGCTAGTTACCAAATGATGGTTCCCACATGTGTTAGGTGACTCACATGGGCTGCTAAGAGCTAATCATTGGAGTGTATATACCAATAGTACATACATCTAAAAGCTGTGTATTGTACGAGTACGAATACGGGTGCATACGAGTAGAATTATTGATGAAACTGAACGAGGATGTAATTGTAAGCATTTTTGTTAAGTAGAAGTATTTTGATAAGTGTCTTGAAGTCTTTCAAAAGTGTATGAATACATATTAAAACACTACATGTATATACATTTTAACTGAGTCGTTAAATCATCGTTCGTCGTTACATGTAAATGTTGTTTTGAAACCTTTAGGTTAACGATCTTGTTGAATGTTGTTAACCCATTATTTATTATAACAAATGAGATGTTAAATTGTTATATTATCATGATATTATGATATATAATATATCTTAATATGATATATATACAGTTAAATGTCGTTACAACGATAATCGTTACATATATGTCTCGTTTCGAAATCATTAAGTTAGCAGTCTTATTTTTACATATGTATTTCATTGTTAATACACTTAATAATATATTTACTTATCATTTAACATAATTAACCAAGTGTATCAATATCTTAATATGATTCATATGTACCTAGTAAGACGTTGTTATAACGATAATCGTTATATATATCGTTTTCAAGTTTCTTAAATTAATAGTCTTATTTTTATGTATATAACTCATTGTTAAAATACCTAATGAGATACATACTTATAATAAAATCATGTTAACTATATATATAACCATATATATGTCATCTTATAGTTTTTACAAGTTTTAACGTTCGTGAATCACCGGTCAACTTGGGTGGTCAATTGTCTATATGAAACCTATTTCAATTAATCAAGTCTTAACAAGTTTGATTGCTTAACATGTTGGAAATACTTAATCATGTAAATAACAATTTCATTTAATATATATATAAACATGGAAAAGTTCGGGTCACTACAGTACCTACCCGTTAAATAAATTTCGTCCCGAAATTTTTAGCAGTTGGAGGTGTTGACGTATCTTCTGGAAATAAATGCGGGTATTTCTTCTTCATCTGATCTTCACACTCCCAGGTGAACTCGGGTCCTCTACGAGCATTCCATCGAACCTTATCAATCAGTATCTTATTTTGTTTAAGTCTCTTAACCTCACGATCCATTATTTCGACAGGTTCTTCAATGAATTGAAGTTTTTCATTGATTTGGATTTCGTCCAACGGAATAGTGAGATCTTCTTTAGCAAAAAATTTCTTCAAATTTGAGACGTGGAAAGTGTTATGTACAACCGCGAGTTGTTGAGGTAGCTCCAGTTGGTAAGCTACTGGTCCGACACGATCTATAATCTTGAATGGTCCAATGTACCTTGGATTTAGTTTCCCCCGTTTACCAAATCGAACACAGCACATGCCCTAATCAACACTGCAACTACATCATCATGATAGCAAACTATGACAATATATATGCCGTTACTTCAATACACCATATCATCCTTGTAGAACTCGATCTCGCAAAACTTAATTATACCCATTGGAAGAAATTGGTCACCAAACACTGTGTCAGTTTTGACATTTTGAAGTTCCTCACCGAAACTTTTACACCCGAAGAAAAAGCCATGGCAGAATGGATCAAAGCCGACGCTGTCGTCTCCACTTGGATATACAATACCATCTCAGAATCTCTTCTCGAACGAGTACTCAATTCTGAACTCACCACATCCTAAGACATGAGGTTTTTTTTGAACAAAATTATCAAGATAACAAACTCTAAAAAACAATGGAGTTAACAGCAGAATTATGTGGCCTAGTTATGGGTGATGAGTCGGTTGAAGCTTACTTCCATAAAATAGATCGTATCGCCAATCATCTACAAAACCTTGGTTCCATGGTTGAAGAGAAGGATTTGGTTATACATACCGTCAACGGTTCAAATGGAAAATACCAGCACGCCACTCACATAATTATTCACCGCTACCCATTCCCTGATTTCAACACAGTTCGATCGATGCTTCTCATGGAAGAGATGACATCGAATCGATTAGACCGCCTCAAAAACAATGCTCACGTCAACTCCTCCAACCCGACTGCTGTAACGACCCGACTTTTTCGACTTATATTTTTGTGCTCTATACTTTCACGAATCTGCGTATATGTGCGTACTGAGCTAGTTTATGCTCTGGGATCTTTATTCAGGATTAATTACTTTCGTTAATATCTTACAACGTGTTATTAAGTGTGTAATCTAAAATGTCCCGTTCATATCAATTATAAATGTTTCATATTAATTGGTTTCGTTGCGAGGTTTTGACCTCTATATGAGACGTTTTTCAAAGACTGCATTCGTTTTTAAAACAAACCATAACCTTTATTTTATCGATAAAGGTTTAAAACATTACAAAGATTATCAAATAATGATAATCTAAAATATAGCGTTTTCACTCAACCATTACATAATGGTTTACAATAATATTACACAATAACTTAAGTCTTCGAATGCAGTTTTTAAACAATATTATACAAGCATGCTGACTCCAATTCTTGTCCTTAATTTAGCATGCAACAGCGGAAGCTCTTAATAATCACCTGAGAATAAACATGCTTAAAACATCAACAAAATGTTGTTGAGCTATAGGTTTAATCTATAAATATCAAATTGTAATAATAATAGACCACAAGATTTCATTTTATAAACATAATCCTCAAGCAGAATCCTCTCGTCTGCATTAAGGTAAAATCATTCATATGATGAACACCTGGTAACCGACTTTAATAAGATGCATATAGAGTATCCCCAAAACAGAATACTCTCGTCTGTATAACAGAATCCTCTCGTCTGTATAAAAATCGAAGTACTAAAGCATCCGTACCTCGGATGGAGTTTGTTAGGCCCATAGATCTATCTTTAGAATTCGCGTCAATTAGGGGTACTGTTCCCTAATTCTTAGGTTACCAAGCTTAAAAGGGCGATATTCGGTATTCATAATCCAACATAGAATGTAGTTTTAAGTACTTGTGTCTATTTTGTATAACATTTATAAAACTGCATGTATTCTCATCCCAAAAATATTAGATAGTAAAAAATGGGACTATAACTCACTTTCACAGATTTTTCCTTCGTTGGAAATAAGACTTGGCCGCTGGTCGATTCACGAACCTATAACAAATGTGTACATATATATCAAAGTATGATTGAAATATATTCACAACATTTTTTTATTACGTTTTTATGATTTAAGTTTGTTAAGTTAGCAGTCCTCGTTAGTAACCTACAACTAGTTGTCCATAGTTAGATGTACAGAAATAAATCAATATATATTATCTTGAATCAATCCATGACCCAATGTATACACGTCTCAGGCTAGATCACAACTCATAGTATATATATTTTTGGAATCAACCTCAACCATGTATAGTGAACTCGAACATTACAACATATAGAGTGTCTATGGTTATTCCAAATAATATATATAGATGGGTCGATATGATATGTCAAAACATTGTATACGTGTCTATGGTATCCCAAGATTACATAATATATATTAGAATACATGTATAATACAATATAAGTTAGCTAGGATATGGTTAGTGTAGATTTGTTGTAAAATTTTCGTAGCTACAACAAGTAAAATTTTCCAATTTTGTTTTACCCATAATTTCTTCGTTTTAAATCCGTTTTGAGTGATTCAAGTTGCTAAGGTTTTATAATGAACTGTAATTTATGAAACTAAACAGAAAAAGTATAAGTTTATAGTCGGAAATACAGGTTACAAGTCATTTACTAAAGAGGTAGTCATTTCCGTCGAAAGAACGACATTTTGATGATCATTTTGAAAAACATACTTCCACTTTGAGTTTAACCATGATTTTTGGATATAGTATCATGTTCATATGAAATATCATTTTTTCCAAAAAACAAACTTCCAATTCAAAGATTAAGATAGTTTTTATTTTTCTAACCCAAAACAGCCCCCGGTTTCACTACGACGGCATATGTCCGATTTTACGGTGTTCATCGTGTTTCCAGTGAAATGTCTCGTTCATATTGATTATAAACGTTCCATATTAATTGATTTCATTGCGAGGTTTTGACCTCTATATGAGACGTTTTTCAAAGACTGCATTCATTTTTAAAACAACCATAACCTTTATTTTATCAATAAAGGTTTTAAAAGCATTACGTAGATTATCAAATAATGATAATCTAAAATATACTGTTTACACATGACCATTACATAATGGTTTACAATAGAAATATATTACATCGACAAATGTTTCTTGAATGCAGTTTTTACACAATATCATACAAACATGGACTCCAAATCTTGTCCTTATTTTAGTATGCAATAGCGGAAGCTCTTAGTATTCACCTGAGAATAAACATGCTTTAAACGTCAACAAAAATGTTGGTGAGTTATAGGTTTAACCAATATATATCAAATCGTAACAATAGACCACAAGATTTTATATTTTAATACACATCCCATACATAGAGATAAAAAACATTCATATGGTGAACACCTGGTAACCGACATTAACAAGATGCATATATAAGAATATCCCCATCATTCCGGGACACCCTTCGGATATGATATAAATTTTGAAGTACTAAAGCATCTGGTACTTTGGATGGGGTTTGTTAGGCCCAATAGATCTATCTTTAGGATTCGCGTCAATTAGGGTGTCTGTTCCCTAATTCTTAGATTACCAGACTTAATAAAAAGGGGCATATTCGATTTTGATAATTCAACCATAGAATGTAGTTTCACGTACTTGTGTCTATTTTATAAATCATTTATAAAACCTGCATGTATTCTCATCCCAAAAATATTAGATTTTAAAAGTGGGACTATAACTCACTTTCACAGATATTTCCTTCCTCGGAAATAAGACTTGGCCACGGATCGATGCACGAACCTATACAAATATGTACATATATATCAAAGTATGATCAAAATATAATTACAACCATTTTTATTATGTTTTAAAGATTTGAGTGTATTAAGTCAGCTGTCCTCGTTAATAACCTACAACTAGTTGTCCACAGTTAGATGTACAGAAATAAATTGATATATATTATCTTGAATCAATCCACGACCCAGTGTATACACGTCTCAGGCTAGATCACAACTCAAAGTATATATATATTTTGGAATCAACCTCAACCCTGTATAGCTAACTCCAACATTACTGCATATAGAGTGTCTATGGTTGTTCCAAATAATATATATACATGGGTCGATATGATATGTCAAAACATTTGCATACGTGTCTATGGTATCCCAAGATTACATAATATATTAGAAAACGTGTATAATACAATATGAGTTAGCTAGGATATGATTTGTATAGATTTGTTAAACATTTCCCGTAGCTAAAAAGATCAAAAATATCCAATCTTGTTTTACCCATAACTTATTCATTTTAAATCCGTTTTGAGTGAATCAAATTGCTATGGTTTCATATTGAACTCTAATTTAAGAATCCAAATAGAAAAAGTATAGGTTTATAGTTGAAAATTTAAGTTACATGTCAATTACTAAAGAGGTAGTCATTTCCGTCGAAAGAACGACATCTTGATGACCATTTTGAAAAACATACTTTCACTTTGAGTTTAACCAAGAATTTTGGATATAGTTTCATGTTCATATGAAAAATCATTTTACCAGAAGAACAACTTTTAAATCAAAGTTTATCATTGTTTTCAATTATCCAAACCAAAACAGCCCCCGGTTTCACTACGACGGCGTATATCCGATTTTATGGTGTTCATCATGTTTCCAGGTTTTAAATCATTAAGTTAGCATATCATATAGATATAGAACATGTTTTTAGTTGATTTTAAAAGTCAAGTTAGAAGGATTAACTTTTGTTTGCGAACAAGTTTAGAATTAACTAAACTATGTTCTAGTGATTACAAGTTTAAACCTTCAAATAAGATAGCTTTATATGTATGAATCGAATGATGTTATTGAAGGTATTTCGTATGCCCGAGAGACATATTTAATCTATGTGGCTAATATGTTATGATCCAAGTCGGGTCATACCCAATAACAAGCTTACCGACACCTTAATCGTATTTAATCTTAATGAATGGATCATTAAATGAATACGCGACACTTGGATTTAGAAAATCGGTTTTCTAAAATATAATCACTTGAGATAAATTATTTGGATAATTTATATATGATAAGGATTTAATTATTTATAGGTTTTAAATAATTAAGTTGTGTTATATTTTATAAAATGGTTTATAAAATGAAAGTAACCAAACAAATAACAAGTTTTATATAAAAATTACATATTTTTTATATTGCTTGATGGGTAAAGGTTTTGCATAAAAAAATTGGACTCACCCATGCTTGTTTGGGACTTTCAAGAGTACACAACTCCTCATGTGCATGCTTAACATTTCTACCAATGTTTTGACTCAAGTAAGAGAAGATATACAAGCATTCAAACACTAAGAAACATATACAACACTCTCTCAATTTTCTGCTGGGCAGTCTGGCCGAAATATTTAGGGTAAAGAAAGTGTTCTTGAGCTTGTTTGAAAGCTTAGCTTCAAGTGTCATTAAATCCTAACCATTGTATTAGGTGTTGGGTAAAGGCTTGGGGTATAATCCCTTGAGGTCTCATTGTTTTGAGGCTTGCATTCACCATCAAATTAAACTACCTGCTGTTCGAATTTTCAGCAACAACAACTTGGTTTATAGCTTGATTACAAAGTGTTTAAGGGTCTTAAACTTTAACAAGTTCAAGGGTGGTGTTGGAGCATCAAAGGGTTGGAGTTTACAACACTTGAAGGTTCAAGTTGAAGGCTATTTCATCACCATTCTCCTTCAAACTTTCTGCTCATTTTAAAGAACCCTCAAACTTGTTTTGAGGAGGTATTAAATCACTCCCTTCCTTTTAATTTGTAAGCATATGTTCACAACTTGATCCAAATGGGATTTAGCTTTAAATTGGTTTAAAGTTTAACAAGATAAAATGTAACTAACTTGCTTCCGCTTTGATAAGTTTCTTAAAAGGTTTTAAGTATCATGAAACTTGTTAAATCCCAACAATGGTATCTAGAGCCGAAGTTGTTGAAATATGCTTCGAGATGGTTATTAAACCCACTATAATTTTGCATTCTATGAACATGCATGAAGTAGAATGTAAAATTTTCGGTTTTGGGTGGTTGTCATTTTGGCCAAAATCACTTGTGATTCTGCATTCTGTACTGCCAATCACTTGTGATTCTGTACTGCAAATCACTTGTGATTCTGTATTGCCAATCACTTGTGATTCTGTGTTGCAGATCACTTGTGATTCTGTGTTGCCGATCACTTGTGATTCTTTATTGCCAATCACTTGTGATTCTGTGTTTCCAATCACTTGTGATTCTGTATTGCCTATCACTTATGTTGATGATGTTCACAATCTATGCCTTGACCTTGTGTTTGGTTGCATGCATGGTTGATTGATATTTATTCAATTGGTTTGTAATAATATTTATTCATTTGGCATGTAATAATTCATTTGGTTATGTAATTTATTTTATATTTGGTATGTAAAATTGATTAGGTTGTATTTTCATTTTTTAGAGAAAAATGTATTAGGATATATTTTTTTGTAAAAGATGAAGATGCAAGATGAAGAACACAAGAAGAAGCATTTGGATGCAAGATTGAGTGGGAGATTTTAAATCTCTAACTTTGAGTTATAACCCCTTAACCGGTGGCATTTGTTTTCGGCTAAACAAATGCCTACCAAAATGGCTAGATTGTGAACATCTTTGTTTTGCATGCGTGGTTGTTTTAATTTCTTGTATGATTGTGGATTGTATGTTTGTATGCCACAAGTTAATCACACAAGTTAACAACAAACAAAACTAAAATTTAATTGGTTAAATTAGACGTTATTAATCACATGCAAAACGACAATTTAAAATGGTTAAATTGAAATGGCTAAAAGGACATTAATAAACGGTTATTAAGATCATGATTAGGATCATATATATAAAATGGTTTATAGACATGAAATTGGCTTTTCATAATGAACTATACACCAAATGCATGTTGGTGTATGGCAAATGTTTTCTTAAACTAGAATTTATGAAAACTTAAAATCCCTTAACTATAACAAGGTAAACAAGTTAAACGCCATCCTTTTGTGAAAACACTTAGACATATTAGGAATCTCTTGATGGGATAAAGGTCACCTAACCGTCATGAGTGAACTAATATGAATAAGGTACACTTCGCATACATGTGGGATAAAGGTCACCTAACCACTTGTATGTTAAGTCTACATGTTTACACAAGTAGGACGACTTGATTTGGGAATCATGAACTTAGGGTCACCGAAGCATGATGAACAAATAGGCGTTGATGGGATAAATATGCCATGCAAAAGGATTGCATGATCCCATAACTTAGAAGTTGCAAAAGGATTGCAATTGTCATATAATGACTACCTAGCTAAATCAAATAACGGGATAAAGGTCACCTAACCGAAATTTGATTTACCGTTGGATTCTAATATTTAATAAGTCAATTGAAATTTAAAAGGGTATTGAATGTTAAATTAAAAATCGATACTTAAACGAACTTTGTTAATTTTGTAGATGGCCGCAAATAACAACAACATGCAAAATGCACCACTTAACCTAAACAACCTATCATTAAGGTCTCTCCTCGAGAAAGACAAACTCAACCATACGAACTTTATGGATTGGTTCCGTAATCTTAGGATTGTCCTCAAACTTGAGGACAAAGCGTATGTGTTGGAGGACCCTATTCCCGACCAACCGGATGAGGAAGATATAGAGGGCATGACTTATTATGACAAGTATTGCGCCGATTCGGTGCAAGTCGCTTGTCTAATGCTTGGGACTATGATACCCGAACTCCAAAAGGATTTCGAACATCATAGTGCATATGACATGATTACGCAATTGAAGGAGATGTTCCTTCAACAAGCACGTGTCGAGCGCTTCGAAACGGTTCGAGCGCTACATGCATGTCGTATGGATGACACCCAATCCGTCTCCTCTTATGTCCTCAAAATGAAGAGCCTTATTGATCGTGCTAACCGTCTTAACCTAAACATATCAAATGAGTTAGCCACCGATCTTATCCTTAATTCCCTATCAAAAAGGTTTGATCAATTTGTAATTAATTACAATATGAATGGGATGGATAAGAGCATAGGTGAGCTTCACGGTATGCTTAGAACGGCGGAAACTAGCATGGGTAAAAGGGCTTTACCCGTGTTAGCAATCGATCAAGGTGGGTCCAAAGGTAAGACCTCTAAGCCAAAGGTGGCTAAGAGAAAAGGACCCGCCTATCAAGGCAAAGGGAAAGGGAAGATGGTTACCCCAACCATCAACAAGGCTAAGAAGCAAAAGGTAGCCGAGAAGGCAAACCCCAAGGAAGACCCATGTTTCGGTTGCGGTGAAATGGGTCATTGGAAACGAAACTGTCCGATCTATCTTAAGGAGTTGAAGGACAAGAGGGATAAGGGCAAACCTCAGGTAATATATATATGGTATATATAGAGCTTAGTATTACTTCTTCTAATACATGGGTATTAGACACTGGATGTGGAACTCATATTTGCAATTCTTTGCAGGGGTTCAAAAGAAGTGATCATAAGGCGGGAACATCAAGTCTCTATATGGGCAATGGTGCAAAGGTGCATGTTAAAGCTCAAGGAGATTTTATTTTGAAGCTTCCAAGCGGATTGGAACTTATTTTAGAAAATGTTTTGTATGCTCCGGATTTGTGTAGAAACATTATTTCTATTTCTCGCTTAAAACAATGTGGTTACGTTGTTAATTTTATTGATGATGATATTCATGTTTCTAAAGATAATGTATTCTATTTCAAGGCTTCGCCTTCAAATGGAATTTATGAATTGGTTCATGATGACACATCATCTAGTAGCTCAATGTACCATACAAGCACCAAGAAACTCAAAAGAGATTTGAGTGATTCCTATTTATGGCATTGTCGCCTTGGTCACATAAACAAGAACCGAATGCATACACTTCAAAAGAATGGACTTTTGAAATCAAATGAAATGGATTCGTTTGATGTATGTGAATCTTGTTTACAAGGCAAGATGACTAAAGCACCTTTCAAAGGGACCTATGAAAGGGCTAAAGATTTATTGGGATTAATACATTCGGATGTATGTGGACCCTTTAAACCCATGACTAGGAAAGGTGAAAGATACTTTGTTACTTTCATTGATGACTTTAGTCGTTTCGGATATGTCTACTTATTAAGACACAAGGACGAAACGTTTGAAGCATTCAAAGAATATCAAAACGAAGTACAAAATCAACTCAATAAGACAATTAAGGTACTACGTACCGATAGAGGAGGTGAATACCTAAGCGATGCCTTCCAAGATCATCTTAGGAGTTGTGGGATTATCTCACAACTTACTCCACCCGGAACACCCCAACTTAATGGAGTTTCCGAAAGGAGGAACCGAACCCTAATGGATATGGTTCGATCTATGATGGCAAGAAGCTCGTTGCCTCTATCATTTTGGGGTTATTGTCTAAGCTCCGCGGCTCGTATTTTAAATATGGCCCCAACCAAGAAGGTGGAACGAACTCCTCATGAGATGTGGTTTGGAAAACCTCCTTCTCTTTCATACTTGAAAGTATGGGGATGTGAAGCTTATCCTAAGCGTTATGTAGCAAATAAGCTACATGCTCGATCCACAAAGTGTATCTTCATAGGATATCCCAAAGATGACATGGGATATTACTTCTATGATCCATCCGAGCAAACCGTATTTGTTGCTCGGAAAGCGGAATTCCTTGAAACCAAGTTCCTTATGGAAGGTGATGGTGAAAGGAAGATAGATCTTGTAGAGGTACAAGATCAAGCCGATGATACACAATTGGTTAACACTAGTACTCAACATGAGGATTTTGAAAATGATCAAGTGGATGATTAAGGTACACAAGACGTTCGAAGATCTAGTAGGATTAGTAATCCTCCCGAGAGATATGGGTTTCTCGTGGAAGGTTGCTATACGGTTGATTTGGATGAACCAACAAACTACAAAGATGCTTTATCAAGAATTGATAAAGATAAATGGCAGGAAGCCATGAACGCCGAGATGCAATCCATGTATGAAAACCAAGTTTGGGAACTTGTTGTGCAACCTCCTAGCTCCAAGCTAGTTGATTGCAAATGGCTTTTCAAGAAGAAAACCGACATACATGGAAACTTGGATACATACAAAGCTAGACTTGTAGCAAAAGGTTTCACTCAAACTCAAGGGGTTGATTATGATGAAACTTTCTCGCCAGTGGCAATGCTAAAGTCTATCAGGATATTATTTGCCATTGCTGCTCACTATGACTATGAAATATGGCAAATGGATGTCAAAACCGCTTTCCTAAATGGATATCTTGAGGAAGATGTCTATATGGTACAGCCCGAAGGTTTTGTTGATCCGAAAAATCCTAAAAGTGTATGCAAGTTAAAGAAGTCAATCTACGGATTGAAACAGGCATCTAGAATGTGGAATCATCGTTTTAATGAGGAAGCCGAGAAATTTGGCTTCATTAAAAATGGTGATGAAGCTTGTGTATATAAGAAAGCTAGTGGGAGCACTATCATGTTCCTTGTACTATATGTGGATGATATATTATTATTTGGGAATGATATTACCACAATGCAAGGAGTCAAAACTTGGCTAAAGAGTTGCTTCTCCATTAAGGATCTTGGAGACGCACAATACATATTGGGGATAGGGATCTATAGGAATAGATCCAAGAGATTGATAGGTTTAAGTCAAAGTACATACATTGATAAAATCTTGAAAAGGTTCAAGATGGAAAACTCTAAGAAAGGTTTGGTACCTATTCAAAGAGGAACCGTTCTCAATTCATCTCAGTGTCCTACCACTAAAGATGAACAAGAAAGAATGAAGAAAGTCCCATACGCATCTGCTATTGGGTCTATCATGTATGCGATGATATGTACTAGACCGGATGTGTCATGCGCTCTAAGCTTGACAAGTAGATACCAGAATAACCCAGGAAACAGTCATTGGATTGCTGTTAAAAGTATATTGAAATACCTTAGGAGAACTAAGGATATGTTTCTAATATATGGGTCTGGTGAGGAGGAACTCGCCGTAAAAGGTTACGTGGACGCGAGTTTCCAAACTGATCGAGATGACTCTCGATCACAATCCGGTTATGTCTTCATGTTAAATGGTGGTGCGGTCTCTTGGAAGAGTTCGAAACAGGAGGTTGTTGCGTTATCCACTACAGAGTCGGAGTACATTGCCGCCTCACTGGCAGCTCAGGAAGCTGCATGGATGAAGAAATTCATCGACGACTTAGGAGTGGTCCCTTCCATTCAGGACCCTCTTGAGATCTTTTGTGACAACGAGGGTGCGATTGCTCAAATCAAGGAACCTCGTGCTCATCAAAAGACTCGTCACATTGAGCGGAGATTCAACTACATCAGGGATGAGGTTGAAAAGGGAAAGATATGTATTCACAAAGTTCACACAGATCATAATGTTGCGGATCCACTCACGAAGCTTTTACATGGGCCAAAATATGAGGGACATGTTTGTGCGTTAGGGCTTCGATATTCTAGTGATTGAAATTGATCTACTTTATGTATTGTAACGGAACGAATTAGTTCAAACTCATTAATATAATTATGGTATTAATTTAATTATGAGTCATGTTCCTATTTTGCATATTTCATCCATGAATAAGCAATTATTCTAAATTCCGTAGTTGATCACATTTGTGGGAACAAGTGTGAGGTTTAGACTATTATGAACTCGGATTGGTATACATTCATAGGTTGAATGTGGGGCAAGGTTGCAACCAAGGTTCATAGATATTTGTGGGAAACAAATATTGGAAGACCCGCTCTCAAGAATTACTGTATAGAGCCTTTGTGGTTGATCACATGTAATCTTGAGTAAAGGCGAATATCATTGTATCCTCTGACCTGAGATACATATTGGGTTCGGATATTCACCTAGTACTGTGCCTTGATTCTTTTCTTCGCTATTCTGAAACATGGTAGTACATAAGGAAGAACTCAGGTATATTACAAAGTGTATATCTAGGACGTATGTAGTCAAGATGGAATTTGTCCCTCTTATTCGTTGAGAGTCACATGTCTAAGGCCTGAAAAGTTAAATCTATAAGAGAGTGATCACTCTGTATCTCTTGGATTTAACATGACATCTAGGACGAAAGGAAATAATGAAAGATTCACCTAATCATATTCGAGATGGGAACTCGAAAGGGATGATGTTATTGAATGGCACAAAGTCATAACATATTAGGGGTGATGGACGGTGTGTTAGGCTGTATCCATCACTTGCATTAATTTCTTATGTTTCTCGTGCAAGTGGGAGATTGAAGGTATTTCGTATGCCCGAGAGACATATTTAATCTATGTGGCTAATATGTTATGATCCAAGTCGGGTCATACCCAATAACAAGCTTACCGACACCTTAATCGTATTTAATCTTAATGAATGGATCATTAAATGAATACGCGACACTTGGATTTAGAAAATCGGTTTTCTAAAATATAATCACTTGAGATAAATTATTTGGATAATTTATATATGATAAGGATTTAATTATTTATAGGTTTTAAATAATTAAGTTGTGTTATATTTTATAAAATGGTTTATAAAATGAAAGTAACCAAACAAATAACAAGTTTTATATAAAAATTACATATTTTTTATATTGCTTGATGGGTAAAGGTTTTGCATAAAAAAATTGGACTCACCCATGCTTGTTTGGGACTTTCAAGAGTACACAACTCCTCATGTGCATGCTTAACATTTCTACCAATGTTTTGACTCAAGTAAGAGAAGATATACAAGCATTCAAACACTAAGAAACATATACAACACTCTCTCAATTTTCTGCTGGGCAGTCTGGCCGAAATATTTAGGGTAAAGAAAGTGTTCTTGAGCTTGTTTGAAAGCTTAGCTTCAAGTGTCATTAAATCCTAACCATTGTATTAGGTGTTGGGTAAAGGCTTGGGGTATAATCCCTTGAGGTCTCATTGTTTTGAGGCTTGCATTCACCATCAAATTAAACTACCTGCTGTTCGAATTTTCAGCAACAACAACTTGGTTTATAGCTTGATTACAAAGTGTTTAAGGGTCTTAAACTTTAACAAGTTCAAGGGTGGTGTTGGAGCATCAAAGGGTTGGAGTTTACAACACTTGAAGGTTCAAGTTGAAGGCTATTTCATCACCATTCTCCTTCAAACTTTCTGCTCATTTTAAAGAACCCTCAAACTTGTTTTGAGGAGGTATTAAATCACTCCCTTCCTTTTAATTTGTAAGCATATGTTCACAACTTGATCCAAATGGGATTTAGCTTTAAATTGGTTTAAAGTTTAACAAGATAAAATGTAACTAACTTGCTTCCGCTTTGATAAGTTTCTTAAAAGGTTTTAAGTATCATGAAACTTGTTAAATCCCAACAGTTATGAACATAATTACTAACTCAAGTTTTCTGAATAAAACTACTGGAAATGAGAAAAATGGATCTAGCTTCAAAGGTTCCTTGGATGGCTTGAAAGTTCTTGAAGCAGAATCATGACACGAAAACTGTTCAAGTAAGATTTTCACTCAAAATAAGATTGTTATAGTTGTAGAAATTGAATCAAAGTTTGAATACGAATTTTACCTTGAATTAGAAAGATAACCTACTATAAATAAAAAAGGTTCCTTGATCTTAGATGATTACTCGGAATGGATTAGAAAGCTTGGAAGTAGACTTGCAAACTTGGAAGTATTCTTGATTTTTATGAAACTATACTTATGGAATTTATGAAGAACACTTAGAACTTGAAGATGGAACTTGAGAGAGATTAATTAGATGAATAAAATTGAAGAATGAAAGTGTTTGTAGGTGTTTTTGGTCATTGGTATATGAATTAGATATAAAGGATATGTAATTTTGTTTTCATGTAAATAAGTCATGAATGATTACTAATATTTTTGTAATTTTATGAGATATTTCATGCTAGTTGCCAAATGATGGTTCCCACATGTGTTAGGTGACTCACATGGGCTATTAAGATCTGATCATTGGAGTGTATATACCAATAGTACATATATCTAAAAGCTGTGTATTGTACGAGTACGAATACGAGTGCATACGAGTAGAATTGTTGATGAAACTGAACGAGGATGTAATTGTAAGCATTTTTGTTAAGTAGAAGTACTTTGATATGTGTCTTGAAGTCTTTCAAAAGTTTAAGAATACATATCAAAACACAACATGTATATACATTCTAATGGATTCGTTAAGTATTCGTTAGTCGTTACATGTAGGGGTTGTTTTGAAACCTTTAAGTTAACGATCTCAATTAATGTTTTTAACTCAATGTTTATTATATCAAATGAGATGTTAAATTATTATATTATCATGATATTATGATGTATGAATATCTCTTAATATGATATATACATTAAAATATTGTTACAACGATAATCGTTACATATAAGTCTCGTTTCGTAATTCTTGAGTTAGTAGTCTTGTTTTTACATATGTAATTCATTGTTAACACACTTAATGATCTATTTAAATATCATTTTATCTTGTTAAATATAGTGTATCAATATCTTAATATGATACATATGTATTTAGTAGACGTTATCATAACGATAATCGTTATATATATCATTTCGAGTTTCTTAACTTAGTAATCTCATTTCTTATGTATATCATACATTGTTAATATACTTAGTGAGATACTTACTCATCATAATATCATGTCAACCATATATATATGTCTATATATACCACAACATGTAGTTTTTACAAATTTGTAACGTTCGTGAATCGCCAGTCAACTTGGGTGATCAATTGTCTATATGAAACTTATTTCATTTAATCAAGTCTTAACAAGTTTGATTGCTTAACACGTTGGAAACATTTAGTCATGTAAATATCAATCTCAATTAATATATATAAACATGGAAAAGTTCGGGTCACTACATCCAGGTTTTAAATCATTAAGTTAGCATATCATATAGATATAGAACATGTGTTTAGTTGATATTAAAAGTCAAGTTAGAGGGATTAACTTTATTTGCGAACAAGTTTATAATTAACTAAACTATGTTCTAGTGATTACAAGTTTAAATCTTCGAATAAGATGGTTTTATATGTATGAATCAAATGATGTTATGAGCAACATTAATACCTTAATTTTAGTAGGTAAACCTACTGGAAATGAGAAATATAGATCTAGCTTCAAAGGATCCTTGGATGGCTTGAAAGTTCTTGAAGCAGAATCATGACACGAAAACAAGTTCAAGAAAGATTTCCACTCGAAATAAGATTGTTATAGTTATAGAAATTGAATCAAAGTTTGAATATGAGTATTACCTTGAATTAGAAAGATATCTTACTGTAAATAAGAAAGAATTCTTGAGATTAGATGATCACTTGAAATGGATTTGCAAGATTGGAAGTAAGCTAGTAAACTTGAAAGTGTTTTTGGTGTATTCTTGAGTAGTTGTTTTGTAAGTTGATCTAGGTTAGGATTTATGAGCTAGATTGAGCTATATTTTGATGAAGGTGATGAAGAACACTTAGAACATCAAGAGAGAACAAGAGAGAGATGAGTTTGATGCATGAAAGTTGAAAAATGAAAGTGTTATGGTTGGTGAAGAAAAACGTGATCCTACCCTTGAATATAAGGTTTCATTAGTTTGTATTTTTGTTAGATATTTCATGCTGGTTGCCAAATGATGGTTCCCACATGTTTAGGTGACTCATTAAGGCTGCTAAAAGCTGATCATTGAAGTGTATATACCAATAGTATATACGTCTAGAGGCTGGGTATTGTACGAGTACGAATACGAATTGAATACGAGTAAATTATGTTTACTGTAGCAATAGGTTGCTGTAGCAAATAGTATTTTATTGTAGCAAATAGTATTTTACTGTGGCAAATAGTATTTTACTGTAGCAAATAGTTTTTACTGTAGCAAAGCGAAAATTTACTGTAGCAAATAGTATTTTACTGTAGCAAATAGTATTTTACTGTAGCAAATAGTGTTTTACTTGTACATATTTGATTTAATTGTATTTATTCTCATATATATATATATATATATATATATATATATATATATATATAAAATAAAAACTTACATCATAAAAAAAATAAAACGATTAATAATTATCACAAGTTATGACGTTCGTAAATCATCAGACAAACTGGGTGGTCAATTGTCTACATGAAACTCATTTCAAATAATCAAGTCTTAACAAGTTTGATTGCTTAACATGTTGGAAACATTTAATCATGTAAATATCAATTTCATTTAATATATAATCATGGAAAAGTTCGGGGTCACTATAGTACCTACCCGTTAAATAAATTTCGTCCCGAAATTTTAAGTTGTTGAAGGTGTTGACTCATCTTCTGAAAATAGGTGCGGGTATTTCAGCTTCATTTGATCTTCACACTCCCAGGTGAACTCGAGTCCTCTACGAGCATTCCATCGAACCTTAATGATTGGTATTTTATTTTGCTCAAGTCTTTTAACCTCACGATCCATTATTTCGCCAGGTTCTTCAATGAATTGTAGTTTTTCGTTAATTGTAATCTCGTCTAATGGAATGGTGAGATCTTCTTTAGGAAAGCATTTCTTCAAATTCGAGACGTGGAAGGTGTTATGTACACCCGCGAGTTGTTGAGGTAACTAAAGTTGGTAAGCTACTGGTCCGACACGATCAATAATATTGAATGGTCCAATGTACCTCGGATTTAATTTCCCCCGTTTACCAAATCGAACAACGCCTTTTCAAGGTGAAACCTTAAGCATGACCATGTCACCAATTTCAAATTCTATACTTTATTTTACTGTCCGTGTAGCTCTTTTGTCGACTTTGAGCGGTTTTCAACCGTTGTTGAATTTGAATGATTTTCTCGGTAGTTTCTTGGATAATTTCTGGACCCGTAATTTGTCTATCCCCCACTTCACTCCAACAAATTGGAGACTTTCACTTTTTGCCATAAAGTGCCTCAAACGGTGTCATCTCAATACTCAAGTGGTAACTGTTGTTGTAGGAAAATTCTGCTAACGGTAGATGTCGATCCCAACTGTTTCCAAAATCAATAACACATGCTCGTAGCATGTCTTCAAGAGTCTGTATCGTCCTTACACTTTGCCCATCAGTTTGTGGATGATAGGCAGCACTCATGTCTAGACGAGTCCCCAATGCTTGTTGTAACGTTTGCCAAAACCTTGAGACAAATCTGCCATCCCGATCAGAGATAATAGAGATTGGTATTCCATGTCTGGAGACAACTTCCTTCAAGTATAGTCATGCTAATTTCTCCATTTTATCATCTTCTCTTATTGGCAGAAAGTGTGCTGACTTGGTGAGACGATCGACTATTACCCAAATAGTATCATAACCACTTGCAGTCCTTGGAAATTTAGTAATGAAATCCATGGTAATGTTTTCCCATTTCCATTCTGGGATTTCAGGTTGTTGAAGTAGACCTGATGGTTTCTGATGTTCAGCTTTGACCTTAGAACACGTCAAACATTCTCCTACGTATTTAGCAATATCGGCTTTCATACCCGGCTACCAAAAGTGTTTCTTGAGATCTTTGTACATCTTCCCCACTCCGGGATGTATCGAATATCTGGTTTTATGTGCTTCCTTAAGTACCATTTCTCTCACATCTCCAAATTTTGGTACCCAAATTCTTTCAGCTCTATACCGGGTTCCGTCTTCCCGAATATTAAGTTGTTTTTCCGATCCTTTGGGTATTTCATTCTTCAAATTTCCCTCTTTTAAAACTCCCTGTTGCGCCTCCTTTATTTGAGTAGTATGGTTAGTACGAATAATTATATTCATAGCTTTTACCCGCATAGGTTCTCTGTCTTTTCTAATAAAAGCTTCGGCTACCACATTCTCCTTTCCCGGGTGGTAACGAATCTCAAAATCGTAATCATTTAACAATTCAATCCACCTACGCTGCCTCATGTTTAGTTGTTTCTGATTAAATATATGTTGGAGACTTTTGTGATCGGTATATATAATACTTTTGACCCCATATAAGTAGTGCCTCCAAGTTTTTAATGCAAAAACAACTGCGCCTAATTCCAAATCATGTGTCATATAATTCTGCTCGTGAATCTTCAATTATCTAGACGCATAAGCAATTACCTTTGTTCGTTGGATTAATACATAACTGAGGCCTTTCTTTGAGGTGTCACAATATATCACAAAATCATCATTCCCTTCAGGCAATGACAATATAGGTGCCGTAGTTAGCTTTTTCTTCAACAATTGAAACGCTTTCTCCTGCTCATCCTTCCATTCAAATTTCTTCCCTTTATGCGTTAATGCAGTCAAGGGTTTTGCTATTTTGGAAAAATCTTGGATGAATCTTCTGTAGTAACCAGCCAATCCTAAAAATTGACGTATATGCTTCGGAGTTTTCGGGGTTTCTCATTTTTCAACGGTTTCAATCTTTGCCGGATCCACCTGAATACCTTCTTTGTTCACTATGTAACCGAGGAATTGAACTTCTTCTAACCAAAATGCACACTTTGAAAACTTAGCGTACAATTTTTCTTTCCTCAGCATCTCTAGCACTTTTCTCAAATGTTCTTCATGCTCTTGATCATTCTTTGAGTAAATGAGTATGTCATCGATGAAAACAATGACAAACTTGTCAAGGTATGGTCCACACACTCGGTTCATGAGGTCCATGAACACGGCTGGTGCGTTAGTTAAACCAAACGGCATTACCATAAACTCATAATGACCATAACGTGTTCTAAATGCAGTCTTTGGAATATCATCCTCCTTCACCCGCATTTGATGATACCCAGAACGTAAATCGATCTTCGAAATAAACCGACGATCCTTGCAGTTGATCGAATAAGTCATCAATTCTTGGTAGTGGATAACGGTTCTTGATGGTAACTTTGTTCAACTCTCAGTAGTCGATACACAATCTAAATGTACCATCTTTCTTCTTGACAAACAAAACAGGAGCTCCCCATGGTGATGTGCTTGGTCGAATGAAACCACGTTCCAAAAGTTCTTGTAATTGGCTTTGTAATTCCTTCATTTCACTGGGTGAGAGTCTGTATGGAGCACGAGCTATTGGTGCAGCTCTGAGTACAAGATCTATTTGAAATTCAACGGATCGATGTGGAGGTAGTCCCGGTAATTCTTTCGGAAATACATTGAGAAATTCTTTTGCGACGGGAACATCACTGATGTTCTTTTCTTCGGTTTTGACTTCCTTGATGTGTGCTAAAATGACATAGCAACCTTTTATTATTAGTTTTTGCGCCTTCAAGCTACTAATAAGATTTAACTTCGCGTTGCTCTTTTCTCCGTACACCATTATGGGTTTTCCTTTTTCGCGTACAATGCGAATCGCGTTTTTGTAACATACAACCTCTGCTCTCTCCTTTTTCATCTAATCCATGCCAATTATCACATCGAAACTCCCTAACTCTACTGGTATCAAATTAATCTTAAACGTTTAGCCAACTAATTTAATTTCTCGGTGCTGACATATTTTCTCCGGTTGTAATAAATTTACCGTTTGCTGATTCGAGTAAAAACTTATTATCTAAAGGCGTTAATGGACAATTCAATTTAGTACAAAAATCTCTACTCATATAGCTTCTATCCGCACCCGAATCAAATAAAACATAAGCAGGTTTTTCATCAATAAGAAACGTACCCATAACAAGCTCCAGGTCTTCCTGTGCTTCTGCCGCATTAATATTGAAGACTCTTTCGTGGCCTTGCCCATTAGTATTCCCTTGGTTCAGGCAGTTAGTCCTGAAGTGGCCCGGTTTCCCACATCCATAATAAATAATGGCGGCATTATTTGTTCCGACATTATTTATTCCGACATTATTTGTTCTTTTAATTCTGTTGGTCATTGGTTCGTAGACTTCACACTTCATCGCACTATGACCATTTCTCTTACACTTGGTGTAAAATGTCATGCAGAACCCATTCGGATGGTATCCTTCACACCTCTGGCACGGTTTCTACCCCTTGTTGTTATTGCTGAGATTGTTGTTGTTGCGGTTGTTATTGTTATTGGAACGGTTGTTGTAGTTGTTGTTGTTGAGATGGTTGTTGTTGCGTTTATTTTTGCGAAAAATGGTGCGATTGTAGTTGTGATTGTTGGGCTGACTGTTGAAGCGATAGTTACTGTTGTTGTGTTGGTGACCCTTGTCACTGTTTTCTTCCCACTTCCTCTTGACTTGTTTCATTTTGGCCTCCTCGGCCGCCTACTCTTTAATCCTCTCCTCGATCTGATTTATAAGTTTCTGAGCCATTCGACTTGCCTTTTGCATTGAGGTAGGCGCGCTCGCACTCACATCCTCCTGAATTCTCTCTGGTAACCCTTTTATAAACGCATCGATATGCTCTTCTTCATCTTCAAACACTCTTGGACACAATAAACACAACTTTGTGAATCGTCGTTCGTATGTGGTAATATCGAATCCTTGCGCTTGTAATTCTCTAAGCTCCGTCTTGAGCTTATTAACTTCGTTTCTGAGACGATACTACTCATTCATCAAGTGTTTGAATGCTGGCCACGGTAGTGCGTAAGTAGCATCTTGTCCCAACTGTTCGAGGTAGGTGTTCCACCATGTTAACGCAGTACCTGTGAAAGTATGTGTGACGTACTTAACCCTGTCTTCTTCGGCACATTTTCTTATAGCAAACACAGATTCAACCTTCTCGGTCCATCATTTCAGTCCGACTGGTCCTTCAGTTTCATCAAATTCTAGAGGCTTACAGGCAGTGAAAGCCTTGTAGGAGTATCCTACACGGTTTCCTGTGGAGTTAACTCCACTGCTAGACCCAGAGTTATTGTTTTTGTTTTGCATCGTAGCCTGAACTGCGGCTATGTTTGCGGCAAGGAATGCACGGAAATCTTCCTCGCTCATATTCAAATTCTGATGAGTCGTCGGTGCCATTTTCTTCAAAAATAGCCAAAAGAATTGAGTTAATCATATAGAATTTTAAGAGTAGTCAATAGTATTTCATAGCATAATATGAACTTATTTATAAATGCTTTTTCTTCATATTAGCGTTTTATAATTTTTAATTTGGGTAGTACCTACCCGTTAAGTTCATACTTAGTAGCTAACATACAATTCAACTACTACAATTCTATATGAAAAACTGATTATAATAATATTTCACGTTCAAACTTTTATACAATATTTTACAAACTTACAATACCGTTATTATACATATAGCATGAAATATAGCACACAATAACTTTGATACAAAATAGTTGTGACAACAATCCTAGTTAATACGCAAGTCGTTCAGCAAAGGAAATAAAAATACGTAATTCATAAGTCCAGAAACAAGTCATGCATTCTGGTTTTACTAAGACTACTTCCCATCCTTGGTCTTGTGGAACATAACCGTTGTGGCCGTTGACAAGATAGCATGTTGTAACGTCATCAAAGGGACGAGGGTTTCATAATGTCCAACAGCCCCGTAATAATCTAAAAACCTTGTTTCTCACCCCAACTACTAAATCCGTCACTTGTGGGAAGGTTTTATTTAAAAGTTGTAATCCGATATTCTTTTTCTCACTTTGGTGAGAAGCTAACATCACTAACCCATAAGCATAACATGCTTCTTTATATTGCATGTAAGAAGCTCTTTTTAACTTATGAAGTCCTACTTTGGGATATGTTGAGTCAAAATAGGTTCTTAACCCGTAGCGTAAAATTGCATTTGGGTTCCCCGCATTTAACGCTTTAAAGAAAACACGGCGTAACTTACGGTATCCCCAATGTGATATACCCCATCTTTCAAATGAAAGCCTTTTATAAACTAAGGCATGCCTGGAACTTTCTTCAAATGTTCTACAAACTAATTTTGTCGTAAATAATTGTGCTGACGAATTCTGACCAACTTTAGACAAGATTTCAGCAATCATGTCCCCGGGTAGGTCTTCTAAAATATTCGGTTGTCAATCCTTAACGTCCATTGTGTGTTTTGAAACTGTAAAATAGACGAGGATTAGATTCGTAAAAGATAATTAACAAATAATACAAGCAATTTTTACATATAACATGAAAATACAAGCACACTACAATACATATATTACACAACATGATTACAACTCTTTATTCCGAATCACTTGTTTCTTCCTCTTCGGACTTGGTTCGTTTCGATAATTTCCTAAGGATATATGATGTTCCTCTAATACGAGCCGTTGTTTTCATAAATGGTTTAGAAAAACCTGGTGGCTTAGAGGTTCCCGGGTTATTGTTACAACTTAAGAAATACGGGTGTTGACGATACATATAAAATTTATCGGGGTTGGAATCAGGTTTCTCTATTTTGATGCCCTTTCCCTTATTATTTTCTTTTGCTTTTTCAAATTGGGACGAGGTAATTTCTATAACATCATCGGAATCCTCATCGGAATCCGATTCATCAGAAAATTGGTAATTTTCTCAATATTTTGCTTCCTTGGCGGAAACACCATTGACCATTATTAACTTTGGTCCATTGGTTGAGGGTTTTTTTTTATTTATCTGTTTTTATGTGGTTCCTAATATTTCCCCCTTCGGAATCTCTTCTTCCGGTTCCTCCTCTTCCGGTTCCTCTTCTTCCGGTTCCTCTTCGGAAATTTGTGAATCTTCCCAATATATATTCGACTCTTCATTATTATTAGGTGAGTCGATGGAATTTGTACTAGAGGTAGACATCTATCACACAATATCAAACACGTTAAGAGATTAATATATCACATAATATTTACATGTTAACAATATATAGTTTCCAACAAAAAATGTTAAGCAATCGTTTTTCAAGTAAACACCGTTGAAGTCTAGACTCACTAATGCATCCTAACGAACTCGATAAGACACATTAATGCAAATTTCTTTTTCTCTAAGACCAACGCTCTGATACCAACTGAAATATCCCGTTCATATCAATTATAAACGTTTCATATTAATTGGTTTCGTTGCGAGGTTTTGACCTCTATATGAGACGTTTTTCAAAGATTGCATTCGTTTTTAACACAAATCATAACCTTTATTTTATCGATAAAGGTTTAAAACATTACGAAGATTATCAAATAATGATAATATAAAATATAGCCTTTTCACTCAACCATTACATAATGATTTACAATAATATTATACAATAACTTAAGTCTTCGAATGCAGTTTTAAAAAATATTATACAAGCATGCTGACTCCAATTCTTGTCCTTAATTTAGCATGCAACAGCGGAAGCTCTTAATAATCACCTGAGAATAAACATGCTTAAAATGTTAACAAAATATTGGTGAGTTATAGGTTTAATCTATAAATATCAAATTGTAATAATAAGAGACCACAAGATTTCATTTTATAAACATAATCCTCAAGCAGAATCCTCTCGTCTGCATTAAGGTAAAATCATTCATATGATGAACACCTGGTAACCGACATTAACAAGATGCATATAGAATATCCCCAAAACAGAATCCTCTCGTCTGTATAACAGAATCCTCTCGTCTGTATAAAAATTGAAGTACTAAAGCATCCGTACCTCGGATGGGGTTTGTTAGGCCCATAGATCTATCTTTAGGATTCGAGTCAATTAGGGGTACTGTTTCCTAATTCTTAGGTTACCAAGCTAAAAAGGGCAATATTCGGTATTCATAATCCAACATAGAATGTAGTTTCAAGTACTTGTGTCTATTTTGTAAAACATTTATAAAACTGCATGTATTCTCATCCCAAAAATATTAGATAGTAAAAAATGGGACTATAACTCACTTTCACAAATTTTTCTTTCGTTGGAAATAAGACTTGGCCACTGGTCGATTCACGAACCTATAACAAATGTGTACATATATATCAAAGTATGATTGAAATATATTCACAACATTTTTTATTACGTTTTTATGATTTAAGTTTGTTAAGTTAGCAGTCCTCGTTAGTAACCTACAACTAGTTGTCCACAGTTAGATGTACAGAAATAAATCAATATATATTATCTTGAATCAATCCACGACCCAGTGTATACACGTCTCAGGCTAGATCACAACTCAAAGTATATATATTTTTGGAATCAACCTCAACCCTGTATAGCGAACTCGAACATTACAGCATATAGAGTGTCTATGGTTGTTCCAAATAATATATATAGATAGGTCGATATGATATGTCAAAACATTGTATACGTGTCTATGGTATCCCAAGATTACATAATATATGTTAGAATACATGTATAATACAATATAAGTTAGCTAGGATATGATTAGTGTAGATTTGTTGTAAAATTTTGGTAGCTACAACAAGTAAAATTTTTTAATTTTGTTTTATCCATAATTTCTTCGTTATAAATCCGTTTTGAGTGATTCAAGTTGCTAAGGTTTCATAATGAACTGTAATTTATGAAACTAAACAGAAAAAATATAAGTTTATAGTCAGAAATACAGGTTACAAGTCATTTACTAAAGAGGTAGTCATTTCCGTCGAAAGAACGACATCTTGATGACCATTTTGAAAAACATACTTTCACTTTGAGTTTAACCATGATTTTTGGATATAGTATCATGTTCATATGAAATATCATTTTTTCCAGAAAACAATCTTCCAATTCAAAGATTAAGATAGTTTTTATTTTTCTAACCCAAAACAGCCCCCGGTTTCACTACGACGGCATATGTCCGGTTTTACGGTGTTCATCGTGTTTTCAGGTTTTAAATCATTAAGTTAGCATATCATATAGATATAGAACATGTGTTTAGTTGATTTTAAAAGCCAAGTTAGAGGGATTAACTTTATTTGCGAACAAGTTTAGAATTAACTAAACTATATTCTAGTGATTACAAGTTTAAATCTTCGAATAAGATGGTTTTATATGTATGAATAAAATGATGTTATGAACATCATTACTACCTTAATTTTAGTAGGTAAACCTACTGGAAATGAGAAATATAGATCTATCTTCAAAGGATCCTTGGATGTCTTGAAAGTTCTTGAAACAGAATCATGACACGAAAACAAGTTCAAGTAAGATTTCCACTCGAAATAAGATTGTTATAGTTATAGAAATTGAATCAAAGTTTGAATATGAGTATTACCTTGAATTAGAAAGATATCTTACTGTAAATAAGAAAGAATTCTTGAGATTAGATGATCACTTGAAATGGATTAGCAAGATTGGAAGTAAGCTAGTAAACTTGAAAGTGTTTTTGGTGTGTTCTTGAGTAGTTATTTTGTAAGTTGATCTAGGTTAGGATTTATGAGCTAGATTGAGCTATATTTTGATGAAGGTGATGAAGAACACTTAGAACATCAAGAGAGAACAAGAGAGAGATGAGTTTGATGCATGAAAGTTGAAAAATGAAAGTGTTATGGTTGGTGAAGAAAAACGTGATCCTACCCTTGAATATAAGGTTCCATTAGTTTGTATTTTTGTTAGATATTTCATGCTGGTTGCCAAATGATAGTTCCCACATGTTTAGGTGACTCATTAAGGCTGCTAAGAGCTGATCATTGAAGTGTATATACCAATAGTATACACGTCTAGAGGCTGGGTATTGTACGAGTACGAATACGGATTGAATACGAGTAAATTATGTCTACTGTAGCAAATAGTACTGTAGCAAATAGTATTTTATTGTAGCAAATAGTATTTTACTGTAGTAAATAGTATTTTATCGTAGCAAATAGTATTTTGTTGTAGCAAAGCAAAAATCTACTGTAGCAAATAGTGTTTTACTGTAGTAAATAGTGTTTTACTTGTACATCTTTGATTTAATTGTATTTCTTCTCATATATATATATATATATATATATATATATATATATATATATATATATATATATATATATATATATAAAATAAAAACTTACATCATAAAAAAAATAAAACGATTATATAATTATCACAAGTTATGACGTTCGTGAATCATCAAGCAAACTGGGTGGTCAATTGTCTACATGAAACTCATTTCAAATAATCAAGTCTTAACAAGTTTGATTGCTTAACATGTTAGAAACATTTAATCATGTAAATATCAATTTCATTTAATATATAATCATGGAAAAGTTCGGGTCACTACATAATCACTTAACTTGATCCTCGAATGCTTTTACAATCGCTAGTGTCACTTGTCGTTTAAAACGAGCTATGTACTTTGTACACGTTAAACTTTTGTCATAATTAGAATATTATGACTACGTAAAACTAATTGTTATTAAAACGAGCTATGTACTTTGTACACGTTAACCCCTTCCCACACTTAATATTTTGCAATGCCCTCATTTGCAAGAAATCAGTAACAATTTAAATTTTTGAGGGTGATTAGCGTAGAAAAATGATTAAATTTTACCAGAGTTTCCAAACATATTGTTGTTTGTATTAAATGATAAATGGTGCACATCATTTGTTCATTCCGTCTGTTGTTACATCACACTTGTTTTTCGTTTTGTCGTTAAAATTAATAGCTTTTGCTGAACTTAATGCCAGTCTTTGAAAATGCGCTGTTTTACCCTGTTGTGTACATGAAATAAAATACATACAATACAAATATAAACATGCATGGTAATTTAAAATGGGACTTAATATCCCACTTTCAAATTACAAAAATGAAATATTAGTATACAATAATAAAAATATTAAACATTACATAAAAGTATCAAAATGTTAAATGTTTAACATAAATAGATAAAAATAATAAAAGAGAAGACATCACCAATGGAACACTATTGATTTGGATAGGGGTTCCAGTTCATATCGTCGTTCGGGTTCCATGGTTGGTGACAGGTGTTCTGGTATGCTTGATTAGGGTCGTACAGGTCAAAGGGTGGTCGCATGTCGGGTGATAATGCTAAAAACGAACATATATTTCATAGCATTATTCCTCAAGAAAGACAAGCTTGTAGTTGCAATTGTTCTATTTACAAGTGATATTCGTTTAAATAATAAAAGGTGAAGACAAAAGACAGATTCGACGAATTGAAGACGCAAATGACCAAAAAGCTCAAAAGTACAAAATACAATCAAAGAGGTTCCAATTATTGATAAGAAACGTCTCGAAATTACAAGAGTACAAGATTCAAAATGCAAAATACAAGATATTAATTTGTACGCAAGGACGTTCGAAAATCCGGAACCGGGACCAGAGTCAACTCTCAACGCTCGACGCAACGGACTAAAAATTACAAGTCAACTATGCACATGAATATAATATAATGTATAATTAATTCTTAAAATTTATATATATATTATAATATATTTAAAAATCGTCGGCAAGAAAGGTTCCAAATTAGTGTGAGCTGGAAAAACGAACTCCGCGAGTTGCGGAGTTTACAGTGCAAAAATTACGTGAGTCGCGGAGCTTCCCTGGACTCAAATCCCTATAAAAGGCAATGCAGTTTCATCGTTTTTAATATCAATAATCTATCTCTCTCTCAATATATACGTAAATATATATATATATATATAATTTATATTTTAATTTTAATTTTAATTTTAAATCTTAATAATAATGGTATGTTAGCGAATGTTGTAAGGGTGTAAGTCGAAATTCTGTCCGTTTAACGCTACGCTATTTTTAATCATTGTAAGTTATGTTTATATTATTTTCATTAATGTCTCGTAGCTAAGTTATTATTATGCTTATTTAAATTGAAGTAATCATGATGTTGGGCTAATTACTAAAATTGGGTAATTGGGCTTTGTACCATAATTGGGGTTTGGATAAAAGAACGACACTTGTGGAAATTAGACTATGGGCTATTAATGGGTTTTATATTAACTAAACAATACCTTGTTAATTTAATATACAAACTTATAATTTGACGTATTTATATATAACCACATACGCTTGACTGGGTACGGTGGGCGGAATATCTATAAATACCAATAATTATTCATTTTACCGGACACGGAACTGGATTAATAGTTAATAGACTTGTTGAAATAGGGGTGAATTACATTCAAGGGTAATTGGTGTAATTGTTAACAAAGTAGTAAAACCTTGGTTTACACGCAGTCGATAACCTGGTGTATTCATTAAACAAAGTATTAAAACCTTGTTACAATTCGAATCCCTAATTAGTTGGAATATTTGACTTCGGGAATAAGAATAATTTGACGAAGGCTTTCGCTCTTTATATTTATGACTGATGGACTATTATGGACAAATCCGTATAGACATATTAAATAATCCAGGACAAAGAACAATTAACCCATGGGCATAAAAATAAAATCAACACGTCAAACATTATGATTACGGAAGTTTAAATAAGCATAGTTCTTTTATTTCATATTTAATTTCCTTTATTTTGTATTTAATTGCACTTTTAATTATCGTACTTTTTAATTATCGCAATTTTATTTTATCGCACTTTTATTTATCGGAATTTCTTTATCGTTATTTACTTTACGCTTTAAATTAAGTCTTGTATTTATTTTTAATATTTTACATTAGGTTTTAACTGCGACTAAAGCTTTAAAATCGACAAACCGGTCATTAAACGGTAAAAACCCCCTTTTATAATAATAATATTACTTATTTATATATTTGTATTTTTATAATTTAAAACTAATATAGCGTTAAGCTTTGATTAAAAGATTCCCTGTGGAACGAACCGGACTTTCTAAAAACTACACTACTGTACGATTAGGTACACTGCCTATAAGTGTTGTAGCAAGGTTTAAGTATATCCATTCTATAAATAAATAAATATCTTGTGTAAACATTGTATCATAATTAATAGTATTTCGTTGTAAAAATAAAGCTATTTTATATACACCTCGCAGAACATCAAGTTTTTGGCGCGCTGCCGGGGAACTTAAAATCTAGCTTAAAAGCCGGAAGCGCAACGCTATATATAAAAAAAGATTTTTATTTTTAGTTTACTTTTATAAAAATACGCTTTTTGTAAAAAAATACGTTTAAAATATTTGAAAACATAAAAAGAAAACAAAAATATAAATATTTTTAAGAATTTGTTAAATATTTAAGTTTTATAAAGTTTCTTTATTTTTATTTTATAAAAATATAAGTTTTATTTAAATATTTTGTTTTTATTTAAAACAATAAAAAACCGAAAAAAATAATAAATATATATAAATCTATTTTTTAGATTGTTATTTAGAAAATTATAAAGTATTCTATTTTTATTTTATTTTTTAAATATAAGTTTTTATTTAAATTATATAAATATTTTATATAAATATTAAAACAGAAAAATAAAAAATAAATATATATAAAAAATAAAACCGAAACCTGTCAAACGAACCCACCAAAACTGAAATTCCAAACCCCGCGACTTGCGACGTTTGTAGCCACGAGGCACCACGACTCGCGGAGCCGTCTGACACGGGTGACCAGAAACCCTAAAAAGCATTTATTACGGAGTAATTATTATTTATTTATTATTATTAACCCTAATTACTTAATTATTATTATAATTAGTTTTAAATTTTTAAAATAAATTGTATTTTAAATTTTAATTAGTTTAATTAGTTTATAAAATTAATAGTTTTATAAAATAAATAATATAAAAATAATATTTTTATAAAAATTGTAATTTTTGCAACTTTTAGTGTATTTTTATAATTTTTTCCATTTTATTCATTTTAGCGTAACTTTTGTACTTTTCGCTCGTATTTAGTTTTAAGCTTAGTTTTTGCCATAGTTATTTTTACTTCTAGATTTTTAGACTTTGCCGTAAAATCCCTTAAGTGTTTTTTCTTTAGACTAAGATTAAAGTGCTTTAGAATTTTGCGACGCCTTTTTAAGTTTTAGTTCCTTTTTAAGATATTGCCATTTGGGATATAGTTTTACTTGTAAGCTTTAATATTTTTAGAAGCAACTTTTAATTTTTAGTTTTTAGTGCCTTTTTAAGTTTCAACACGCTACTTTCTTATTTTTATTTTTCGACGCCTTTTACCTATGTATCAATTATCACTCCAATTAGTAATCTCAATTTGCGATTATAATTTTAAGTTAGTGATAGTAATAAGGTTGGGTTAGTCGAGTGTTTTTAAGTTCTATAAGTCACTTTTTTTTTTTCGATCTTTTCTTTTTCGACCTTTTTCGACGCGCTCTTTTTCTTTCTTATTTCTCGCTATTCTAGTTTTAGGACATAGATTTTTATTCTACTTCTTATCTAAATTTCTTAAAATTACGAAAATTTATTTTAAGTGGTTAAATTGATAGACATCAAAAATTTTCTGGTTCGTAGTAATAGTTAGATTTGTACGTGGACCGGGTTATTGGAGCCAAACAGTCCTCAATTATATTGAGACCAAACGAATCCTGCCCCTCTGCTGCATCTTTTGGCTATTCGAAACGTGGGCAAAATCAGAAAAGTCTATTAATTGGATAACTTATATAATTTTTCTTTCCTTTTAAAAAACTAATAGGATATTCAGTGAATGCACCGAGCAAGACGTTCACCACCTTTTGTACGTTCACCACCTGTAACTCGATCAAGACATTTAGCTAATATTGTCGCCGTTTATTTTTCTTTAGAATCGTCAACCAGTCGACCAAGTACTCCAGTTCAAATTTCCGATAATCCATTTTTTGAACCCGACCTCACAATTGAGAATCCGGAGAATATTCAGGGACGATTCATAGATCCTGAACCATTAATTTTTCCTACGGAACCACCAATCATTCAAACAGAGATTATTGAGGAACGAACCATTAAATCAGAATCCTCTAGTGATTCCGATTCAACAAATTCAATTATGGAGAATCTGGAACCTTTAAGTATGGAAGACCGAATGAGAGCTAAACGCACTGGCCAAGGTCACACAATTACTCATCCTGACATTAATGCGCCAGATTATGAAATCAAAGGACAAATTCTACACATGGTGACTAATCAATGCCAATTTAGTGGTGCACCGAAGGAAGATCCAAATGAACATCTTCGTACCTTTAATAGGATCTGCACACTATTTAAAATAAGAGAAGTTGAGGATGAACAGATATATCTCATGTTATTTCCCTGGACTTTAAAGGGAGAAGCCAAAGATTGGTTAGAATCGTTACCTGAAGGGGCGATTGATACATGGGATGTTTTAGTTGAAAAATTTCTTAAACAATTCTTTCCGGCATCTAAAGCCGTAAGACTTCAAGGAGAAATTGTTACGTTCACACAGAAACCAAATGAAACTCTATATGAGGCATGGACAAGATTTGGAAAGTTATTAAGAGGATGTCCGCAACATGGTTTAGACACTTGTCAAATAGTACAAATATTCTACCAAGGATGCGACATCACTACAAGGAAAGACATCGATATAGCAGCTGGTGGTTCCATTATGAAGAAAACAGAAACTGATGCTTACAAAATTATTGATAACACTGCTTCCCACTCACATGAGTGACACCAAGAAAAAGATATCGTTAGATCATCTAAAGCAGCTAGAGCCGATTCTAGCCATGACTTAGATTCCATTTCCGCAAAGATAGATGCTGTCGAGAGACGAATGGAAAAGATGACTAAAGATATACACTCAATACGAATTAGTTGTGAGCAATGTGGAGGACCACATTTGACAAAAGATTGTCTCAGTATTGAACTAACAATGGAACAAAGAGAGAATATTTCATACATAAATCAAAGGCCTGGAAATAATTATCAGAATAATTATCAACCGCCAAGACCAATTTACAATCAAAACCAGAATTATAATCGAAATAATCCATACAACAACCAACAAGGTCCTAGCAATCAACAAGTATCCAACAATACTTACAATCAGCAAAGACCTAATTTTCAAAACAAACCACCGCAAACCGATGATAAAAAGCCGAATTTAGAAGATATGATGACGAAGCTAGTTGAAACTCAAACGCAGTTTTTCACATCTCAGAAACAAACTAATGAACAAAATGCTCAAGCATTTAGAAATCAACAAGCTTCTATTCAAAGTTTGGAACAAGAAGTAAGTAACCTAGCAAGGTTAATAGGTGAAAGAAAACCGGGAAGTCTACCTAGTGATACAAATGCTAACCCCCGGAATGAAACAGCTAAAGCCATTACCACAAGAAGTGGTACAACACTTAAACCACCTGAAATACCTGTAACTTCTGATGAAGCTATTCCTACTCCACAAGAACCACAACCTGAACAAGATAAGGAAACTGAACCGGTAGTTGAAAAGGTTAATGAAGATAACACGGTTAAGGCTAAACCTTATGTTAAACCATATCAACCACCACTTCCTTACCCAAGTAAAATGAAAAAAGAGAAACTTGAAGCCGAGCAATCCAAATTCTTGAATATGTTTAAACAGATAAATGTAAATCTTCCTTTCATTGATGTGATTTCAGGAATGCCTAGATATGCTAAATTCTTGAAAGATCTAATCACAAATAGAAAGAAAATGGAAGAACTCTCGGCTGTTACTATGAATGCTAATTGTTCAGCAGTGCTGTTGAATAAGATACCAGAAAAATTATCTGATCCAGGAAGTTTCACAATTCCATGTTTTCTGGGTAGTCTTAGTTCAATAGAAGCATTGGCAGACTTAGGTGCTAGTATAAATTTAATGCCGTATTCACTATACGCTAAACTAGACCTTGGAGAATTGAAACCAACAAGAATAAGCATACAACTAGCCGATCTATCAATAAAATATCCTAGAGGGATAATGGAGAACATGCTAGTTAAAGTTGGTACTTTAGTATTTCCAGTAGATTTTGTTGTTCTGGACATGGAAGAAGATTCTCAAGTTCCTCTCATATTAGGAAGACCATTCTTAAACACGGCTAAAGCAATGATAGACGTGTTTGGTAAGAAACTGACCCTAAGTATAGAGGACGAGAGTGTTACCTTTTCAGTTGATAGAGCAATGCAACAACCGCAATCTGCAGATGATACATGTTATTATATTCAAACTATAGATTCACATGCAGAATTATTAGAAGAATTTCCAGAATTACAAGGAACGGGAGAATGTTCTTTAGGAGAAGGAACTGAACCAATTGATGAAGCTGAAATGTTAGCTACACTAATAGCTAATGGATATGAACCAACAACAGAAGAAATTCAAATGCTAAAAGAAGAAGACAGATATCGATATAAATCATCGATAGAAGAACCACCGACATTAGAGTTAAAGCCACTTCCAAACCATTTGGAATACGCTTATTTACATGGTGAATCTGAATTACCTGTAATAATATCGTCTTCTCTTACTGAAAATGAGAAATCACAACTCATTTCTGTGTTGAAAGCTCATAAACCAGCTATTGCATGGAAGATTCATGATATCAAAGGAATAAGTCCTTCGTATTGCACACATAAAATCCTTATGGAAGAAGGTCATAAAACGTATGTGCAACACCAACGAAGACTAAATCCTAATATGCAAGATGTAGTTAAAAAAGAAATTATTAAACTGCTTGATGCAGGTTTAATTTATCCAATTTCTGATAGTCCATGGGTAAGCCCAGTTCAATGCGTGCCTAAGAAGGGTGGCATGACTGTCATCACAAATGAGAAAAATGAGCTTATTCCTACTAGGACTGTAACAGGATGGCGTGTATGTATTGATTATAGAAAATTAAATGACGCTACCAGAAAAGATCACTTTCCCTTACCGTTCATTGATCAAATGTTGGAAAGATTAGCCGGAAATAGTTACTATTGTTTTCTTGATGGATTTTCCGGATATTTTCAAATTCCAATAGCACCCGAGGACCAAGAGAAAACCACATTCACATGCTCTTATGGTACTTTTGCTTACAAACGCATGCCATTTGGACTTTGCAACGCCCCTGCAACCTTTCAAAGGTGCATGATGGCGATTTTTCACGACATGATAGAAGAATGCATGGAAGTTTTCATGGATGACTTTTCAGTCTTCGGTGATACATTTGAATCATGTCTAGTTAATCTAGAACGAATGCTTATTAGATGTGAACAATCAAATCTAGTTCTTAATTGGGAGAAATGCCATTTCATGGTTAAAGAAGGCATCATTCTTGGACATAAAATTTCAAAGGAAGGAATTGAAGTGGATAGAGCTAAAGTAGATGTAATTGCTAAACTTCCACATCCCACCAATGTTAGAGGAGTTAGGAGTTTTCTAGGGCATGCCGGTTTTTACCGACGTTTCATTAAAGATTTTTCTAAAATTGCCACTCCTATGAATAAACTCCTAGAAAAGGATGCTCCATTCATCTTTTCAGATGAATGCATCAAATCTTTTAATATTCTTAAAGAGAAACTCACTAATGCGCCGATCATGATAACACCAAATTGGAATCTACTATTTGAACTAATGTGCGATGCAAGTGATTTTGCAATGGGAGCCGTTTTAGGACAAAGGATTGAAAAACGATTTCAACCTATATATTATGCTAGTAAGACGTTACAAGGAGCACAAACAAATTACACAACTACTGAAAAAGAACTCCTTGCTATTGTCTTTGCTTTTGACAAATTTCGTTCATATCTCGTTCTAGCAAAAACGGTGGTCTATACCGACCATTCTGCTCTTAGATACCTATTTTCGAAACAATATGCTAAACCAAGATTAATCCGTTGGATCTTACTCTTACAAGAGTTCGATATTGAAATCCGAGATAAAAGAGGAGCAGAAAATCTCGCCGCCGATCATCTTTCTCGTCTTGAAAATCCCGAATTAGAAGTTCTAAATGAATCGGCCATACAAGACAACTTTCCTGATGAATATCTATTGAAGATAGATTATAATGAAATTCCATGGTTTGCAGACTATGCAAACTACTTAGTATGTGGATTCCTTGAAAAAGGATTGTCGTACCAAAAATGAAAAAAATTATTTAGTGATATAAAACACTATTTCTGGGAAGATCCACATTTGTTTAAAAGTTGTCCAGATGGAATAATACGCCGATGTGTATTCGGAGATGAAGCCAATCAAATTTTAAACCATTATCACACAGGACCAACAGGAGGGCATTATGGACCTCAACTAATAGCAAGAAAAGTTTATGATGTTGGATTCTATTGGCCTACAATTTACAAAGACGCACACCTTCTTTGCAAATCCTGTGATGCTTGTCAAAGGGCCGGAAAAATAAGTCAACATGATGAAATGCCACAAAATGTCATTCAAGTATGTGAAGTATTTGACATTTGGGGTATTGACTTTATGGGTCCATTTCCAAAATCTCATAATAATCTCTACATTCTCGTAGCCATTGATTATGTATCTAAATGGGCGGAAGCACAAGCTCTCCCAACTAATGATGCACGAGTTGTAGTCAACTTTTTAAAACGTCTTTTTGCAAGGTTTGGAACACCGAAAGCTTTAATAAGTGATCGGGGAACTCATTTCTGTAATAATCAACTTGAGAAAGTTCTTAAAAGATATGGAGTAACTCATAAAATCTCCACCGCATATCATCCACAAACAAGTGAACAAGTTGAAAATACCAACCGAGCTTTAAAACGTATTCTAGAGAAAACCGTAGGATCAAATCCGAAGGAATGGTCCATTAAATTGGAGGATGCACTCTGGGCTTTTAGAACAGCCTACAAAACTCCAATTGGAACCACACCTTTTAAACTCGTTTATGGAAAAGCATGTCATCTTCCAGTAGAAATTGAACACAAAGCATTTTGGGCTTTGAAGACATGTAATCTTAATTTACATGAAGCTGGACGTCTACGGTTAAGTCAACTAAACGAATTAGAAGAGTTAAGACATGAAGCATACGAAAATTCGTTAATCTATAAGGAAAGAATGAAGAAATGGCATGATAAAAGAATCAGAAGTTCAAAAGAATTTAAAGATGGAGACAGAGTTCTTCTTTTCAATTCACGATTCAAGCTATTTCCTGGAAAATTGAAATCAAGATGGTCTGGACCATTCATAGTCAAAAGAGTTTTCCCATACGGAACGATAGAATTAATAAATTCAAATGGGATTGAATTTAAAGTTAATGGTCACAGAATTAAACATTACATACATGGTCCGATGGAAGTTGACAATGAAGTTAATCATAATTTCACCACCCAAAAAAACCTTCAAAATGAAAACATAAATATGTTATCAACAACATATGAAAAATCAAAATTAGAATATAGGGAGGATTCAAATTTGAGTGATGAAGAAGAATTCTTATACAAACCTCCCATTCCAAGAAACGAAGAAAAATGTGAACAAGAAGTTCAAATAGAAGTGAAAGAACCAAGAAAAGAACACTCGAAAAAGGTTTACAAACCAACTCGACTTACTAAAGCAGGAGACCCGGGTGAATTTATCATTTCTTGCTTGCTTAATGATGGTGCTGTATATAATGGACTAGCAGATTTAGGAGCAAGTGCAAATATTATGTCTCTTTCCTTATACAAAAGATTAGGCATGGGTAAATTAAAACCAACCAAAATAGGTGTTCAATCATTTGACCAAACCATTAAACACTCGGTTGGAATAGCAAATAATTTACTTGTTAACGTGGGAAGTTTGACCTTTGTTGCAAACTTCATAGTGATTAATATGGAGGAAAACCTTGATATTCCTCTAATTCTAGGTCGCCCATTTTTAGCAACCACCGAGGCATTCATTGATGTAAGAGAAGGTAGAATGACACTTAGGGATAGTGATACATCGATCACCTTTGTGAACCGAAAGTTTAGATCTCCACCAACCAAAACTGTTAGACCAATAAAAATGCATAAGTGTGGGGAATATGAAGAAACACTTAATGATGATCCAATCACAAAGAATGTCGTTGATGATACGAAATTAGATGAACCCATTTTTAACAGTTCAACGAAGAAACTTTATAAACGGATTCACGATGCTAAGATTAAAGGAAACTTTAAGTTATGTAACCGATTAATATCCAATTTATCATCAAAAGAAAATGCGATGTTAGTTGAATTTGTGAAAGTTACGGAGGAAATCAACAAATAGATTAAAGTAAAAGTCAAAGATATACAAGTTGTTGATGATTCAATTGAAAATAATGTTAATCACAATTTCAACTAAGTATAGGGAGGTTTATATATTTCTGTTAGAGTTAGATTTTCTGTTTTCGTGTAGTTCTCGAAAATGGAACTCGAATGGTCTTTCCCTAGCAGACCCAAAAGAACTAGTCTTCTCCCCCCATTCTGAATTTTTATTTTTTTTAGGTTTTTACGAAATGAAGACTTCCTGTGAACTAAACCATGGTCTAATGCTACACGCTTTGATCACTAAACATAATAATGACATACTTCCGAGTGAACTAGTATCAGTAATCAGAGAAAGATTGGACGGAGTAAGAAAAGAATCCAGATGCGAAGATAATAAGTTACAATTTGGTAAAGGAAAATCAAAATCCGCAGCAAAAAGAAGAGCACGACACCTTGAAAGATGTCACAAATGCGGAAAATGGTCACATGGAGATAAATGTTCAAATAATCAAACCTATTCAAACACCGAATTTGTTACTTTATGCAGAGACGGACTGTTCATATGTTTAGAAGAAAAAACACTGAATGCTCGAGGTTACGCCTATGTAGCTATGGAAAACCAATTAAACCGACTATCTTATGAGTGGGATAGATCGTATCACTAAGAATACTATCTCACAGGTAAGTCTGTATAGTTTTTATTTTTATTTTTATTTTTAACCTTTTGATAATAAACGCTAATTTGTTCGCTATAAAGTATTAAATTGGTATTGAATAAAATTAGGTTTGGCGACCGAAATTATTGATATCATTTAAAAATTTATCATATCACTGCGAAATTTAACGTTTATTCTTAAGGTATAAATATCTTTAATCAATCAACACAAAATATTTCAAAAATTCGTCATGAGTTAAATTAGGTCATGGAACCGAAATTACTTTACCAAAAAGAGGGGCGCATGTTTTTGATAATATTTGATTGATTAAAGTGAGATAAAAGCCAAAAAGATTTTTAATTTTATTTTTACTTTATTTTTAAAATTAATATATTTAAAATTGTAAATATTTTAAAAATTGATATTTTTAATATAAGTTTTTATGTATAAAAACAAAATTAAATTTAAGTTTGGTGTGAATTTTTAATATTAATTTTTAATTTTATTCATTTTAAATTAAAGTTTGGTGTGGATTTTTAATTTTAAATATGAATTTTGAATTTTATGCATTTTAAATTTAAGTTGTGTGAATTTAAAAACCAAAATTTACTTTTTCTCATTAAGTTAAAAATATGATTTTTAAAATTCGTCGTGAGTTGAAGACTAGGTCGTTGAACCGAAATTGTTTTACCCGAGGGAGGGACGAGAACTTTTTTTATCATTATTTTTAATCTTATTGAATTAAGTATGCCAAAAACATTAAAAAACTAAAAAAAAAAAAAAAATCTAAGCTTTTAAAACAATCGCTACAAAAAGACAAATTTTAAAATTTTGTCGAGGGACGGACTAGGACATTGTTCCGAAACGACCTCGTCCTAAATAACAAGGGAAACAAAATTTTAAAATTAATTACTTAATTGTTTTATAAGTTAAAGATTGTAAAAAAAAAAAAAAAAAAAAAAAAAAAATTCAAACACCGCGACTCGCGGAGTTTGTAAGGGTCAAACACCGCGACTCGCGGAGGACCAAAAATACAGAAAAAAATATAAGCTGCCCGAACAGATCAGTCAACACCCACACCCACAAAAATACTGCGAAAAACCCGAAAAAACACTCTAAAATTCGAAATTTTTCACCATAAATCATCACATTTTTTACTAAAATCATGTTGAGAAGGATGCTATCAAGGAATTACTCAAGGAAAACGGTAAATTTCTACACCTAAACACCATTTAATTCGAAAATTAGTGTTCTTGAGCAATTTTTTACCCAATTCGATTTTGATGCTTTTTAGTGTAATTATGCTTAAATTGCTTATGTATTATGCTTGTATAACCTAGATTGATGCTATTTAACATGATTAGAAGCCTTAAACTTCAAATTTTTAGTAATCTAGGGTTTGTGTTCTTGAGCAAATTTGAGGCTTTTTGATATAAACAGGTTATGGCCGATTTTTGTCATGAATTATTACTAAATTAAGTAGTGTAACATGTTTAGGTAGTTAAATGATCCAAACTTTGAGCCTAAACATGATTTTTGAGAATTAAAGTGGACTTTTTCAAGTCTAAAATTCATGAACTTGATTTTTGAAAGATAATGCCATTTGAAACTTGTTTAATTTCTAGTAATGATTATTTTGACATGTTATTTGAGTTGAATGCTTATGAACTTGGCGAACATTTTCGTATATGCTTATTTGAAAAAGTGTAGATTTGATAAAAATATGAAAATGAGCATAAGTTTGATATAAATTGGACATGTCATTGTAATTATTTTGATTGATGATTTTGCTGACACTAATGCATATTTGGATGCACAAAAATTGTGTTTGATGTGTTTTGCAGACTGAAAGGGGTGAATCTTCATCCCAAGCTCGCAGTGCTCCTCCTGAGAATGCGGAACAACAGGATGTTGATAGCTATTACAAACAAGATATACCTCATCCAGTTATGACATTTTCAGATATGCACTTGGAAGATTTGCACCCGAACTTGAGATTTGACAGACGTTGGATAGATTATCCAAAATACCAAAGGGGCTTGCATACTCTTCATTCTAAAGCTGTTGAAGTACCTTGGGTAATAGAATGGGAACCTTTAGAAGCCGTAGAATTAGCCGAGCCAATTAGGGAATTACTTGCACAGAGGTATGGTAATTCTACTTTTAACGATTGGGTACGATTATTCAACATGCGTAGACCTGTATATAAAGTATGGTGTGAAGAATTATTGTGTAGTATAGAAATAAATGATCGGGTAGCTAGTTTAACCGATCGATCTTGTATTAGATTTTTGTTAGGAGGTTCGATGCGCCACATGTCTTTACTAGACATGGCTCAGGCCTTACGTATATATACGCCTGAGGAGTTAGCATCTGCCGATTGTCGAGGGTTGATATTGAACGGTAGGAAAATTGATGAAAATTTTGATACGCATGGTGTATGGAGTCAAATGACTAGTCATCACCGATTTAAAGGGGGAAATTACTCTTATTTGGATATAGATAGAGCTGAATTAAGAGTAATCCATAGGTTTTTAGCCAACTCGATTACACAACGAGGTAAGAATAAGGAAAAGGTAAATGAACAGGATTTGTTTTACCACATGTGTATTCGAGACTCACAAAGCGCTGTAAGTATACCTTATTGTGTGAGTTATTATTTATCATCTATGGTTAGAGGGATGAGACCGCACAGTATAATAGGAGGTGGTATATTTATTACTTTGATTGCTGAATATCTCAATGTGGATATAAGTCGGGGGGGATTATTAATCGAAGAACCAGAACCACACGATACAATTGGTTTAAATGTATATCATGGTGCAAAGGTTTTGAAAAGGTGAAATAACGCCGCAGTAAGATATAATGGAAGACATCCACAGGTTGAGAGAAATCAACAGCCAGGTAATGTGGGAGGGGGAAATGAAATGACGGAAATGCAAAGGTTTATAGCTTCACAAGAGTATGAAAATGCTAGACATCGAGCATTTGAAGATTGGCAAGTTCATCAAAACCAAATCATAGCTCATTGCCAACATGTAGGTAGAAACTATATTCCTACTCCATCGCCCATATTTCCTCCCTGGTCTATAGAGATGCAACCACCGTATCCTACTTATAACCCAGCTGAAGCATTTTATAACACATACGGTTATGCATGGAACCCCTACTGGTATCAGTAACAACCCTAGTCTACTTAGTTTTATTTATTTTATTATTTGTAATGTTGATACATTTAATACTTATGTTAATATTGTAATAGTTTTTATAATTTTCTAACTTTTATTATTAGATTTTAATAATTTTTGAATGTGGGGTAATATACCAAACTTCAAAAATATGTATATATGTTTGCAGTTTATCTTATGTACACAACAGGGTAAAACAACGCATTTTCAAAGACTGGCATTAAGTTTAGCAAAAGCAACTAATTTTGACGACAAGATGAAAAATAAATGTGATGTAACAACAAGACGGAATAAACAAACGATATGCACCATTTATCATTCAGCAAAAAAATGCCAATATGTTTGGAAACTTTGGTAAAATTTAATCATTTTTCTACGCTAATCACCCTCAATAATTTAAATTGTTACTGATTTCTTGCAAATGAGGGCATTGCAAGATCTTAAGTGTGGGAAGAGGTTAAATTCTTTCAGAATTTTAAAATTTTTTACTTTATACACTTAGTTACCATTAGAAATACTAGTAAAGCAGTAGTTGTATTAGAATCTAGTGCTCTCTGATAATAAAGAACAGCCCTAGTCTTATATACTGACTACCCAATTCTAGTAAAATTTTTCAAAATTTTCAATTAAATGAACTCAAAATCATGTTTATACATATTTATGAACGATAAAACTAGGTGTTAACACCGAAATTATTGTTACCTCGGAAAGGACATAAATTGAGAAACAAACCAAAATGTTAGAATTCATTTAAGAATGGAATAGAGGAAAATAAAAAGGCAAAGAAAAGAAAATAAAGGCCAAGTGTGGGAAATTTTTACCAAGTTATTCAAAATATATATCACATATTTCTGTAACAAATAATTGAAAATACTTTTGTTTTGAACGATAATTAACTATTTTATCCGATTTACTGTAAGAAAGATGGATCTACACGATGAATCAATTCCATCATTAAAAGGAAGTAAAGTCTTCCGAAAAAGAAACGCGCTTCTTGATTTAGGTCATGAAGTTGTCGTCCAGACCAGCTGTAGGTTGATGAAAAATCTAGAAAAGTCATCTCTAAAATCAGCAGGAAATCCACGGACCTCAGCATCAAACAGGGTCGCCAAGTGGTCAGACTTATCCTAACCTTGAGAGGATCTGTCTTGTAAAATGGGGAGGACACCGTGCAAATTAGCTGGATAAGACTAATGAATCAGATCCCCAGAAAGGATAATCTCCTTAAAGATTAAAAATCAGCTTTTAAGACTGATATTACTCAATCCTTGAGATTGACCTTAAAGAATGAGAATTCAAACTCATGGAATTCAATGATATCTAAACTCGAGCTTGAACGAGAAAATATTTTGATCAAAAATTACAAACCGATTTGTTTTCTGAAAACCTATTTTCAATGCGTTCATTACCATTGAACGTAAAATCCTAGGAATTCACCTGGAATTTATTAGGTCACCTGAACCAAATCGGGTGTCAACCGTAAGAACGGTGGTTGCATAGCATGGTCAAAGACAGGACCCTTGTGCCAGACCGACAAATTATAAGGGTGAGCTTTACTATTGCTCCTACAAAGGATAGTAATTGCGTCCGACACGTTATAGACCATAATCAAAAGCATGTCAGGGGACATTGCCTTAACAGTTGCTTGTTCAACGCTTTCCTTTACAACCGGACGGTAGTTTACCGAAAGGTAATATACGGAGCAAGTATACTGGATGTGTTGCTTTCCTAATACAAGGTTAGCAAGTGGGTGACACAAAACCATAAGTTTTGAGCCAAAATTTTCAAATCTAAAACCCACCAAACCCACAAAAAGAATTTGCAAACACCGGTGAAGGATTATTCCGGAAAACTTATCTAGGGTAAAAGCTAGATTTAATTTTCAAAAGATCAAATGTTTTCATAAAGATCCAATTTCTTAATGGATCTAAATTTTTATAGTCATGTGAGACTGTAAACCACATCGTTACTACCATTGTTTATACCGCCGTAAAGAAATCACTGATGTACAAAGTGTGAAAAATAAAGAAGTGATTCTAGTATTTCAAGACTATATTGCTTGAGGACAAGCAACGCTCAAGTGTGGGAATATTTGATAATACTAAAAACGAACATATATTTCATAGCATTATTCCTCAAGAAAGACAAGCTTGTAGTTGCAATTGTTCTATTTACAAGTGATATTCGTTTAAATAATAAAAGGTGAAGACAAAAGACAGATTCGACGAATTGAAGACGCAAATGACCAAAAAGCTCAAAAGTACAAAATACAATCAAAGAGGTTCCAATTATTGATAAGAAACGTCTCGAAATTACAAGAGTACAAGATTCGAAACGCAACATACAAGATATTAATTTGTACGCAAGGACGTTCGAAAATCCGGAACCGGGACCAAAGTCAACTCTCAACGCTCGACGCAACGGACTAAAAATTACAAGTCAACTATGCACATGAATATAATATAATATATAATTAATTCTTAAAATTTATATATATATTATAATATATTTAAAAATCGTCGGCAAGAAACGTTCCAAATTAGTGTGAGCTGGAAAAACGAACTCCGCGAGTTGCGGAGTTTACAATGCAAAAATTACGCGAGTCGCGGAGCTTCCCTGAACTCAAATCCCTATAAAAGGCAACGCAGTTTGATCGTTTTTAATATCAGTAATCTATCTCTCTCTCAATATATACGTAAATATATATATAATTTATATTTTAATTTTAATTTTAATTTTAAATCCTAATAATAAGGGTATGTTAGCGAATGTTGTAAGGGTGTATGTCGAAATTCTGTCCGTGTAACGCTACGCTATTTTTAATCATTGTAAGTTATGTTTATATTATTTTCATTAATGTCTCGTAGCTAAGTTATTATTATGCTTATTTAAATCGAAGTAATCATGATATTGGGCTAATTACTAAAATTGGGTAATTGGGCTTTGTACCATAATTATGGTTTGGATAAAAGAACGACACTTGTGGAAATTAGACTATGGGCTATTAATGGGTTTTATATTAACTAAACAATACCTTGTTAATTTAATATACAAACTTATAATTTGACGTATTTATATATAACCACATACGTTTGACTGGGTACGGTGGGCGGGATATCTATAAATACCAATAATTATTCATTTTACCGGACACGGAACTGGATTAATAGTTAATAGACTTGTTGAAATAGGGGTGAATTACATTCAAGGGTAATTGGTGTAATTGTTAACAAAGTAGTAAAACCTTGGTTTACACGCAGTCGATAACCTGGTGTATTCATTAAACAAAGTATTAAAACCTTGTTACAATTCGAATCCCCAATTAGTTGGAATATTTGACTTCGGGAATAAGAATAATTTGACGAAGGCTTTCGCTCTTTATATTTATGACTGATGGAGTATTATGGACAAATCCGTATGGACATATTAAATAATCCAGGACAAAGAACAATTAACCCATGGGCATAAAAATAAAATCAACACGTCAAACATCATGATTACGGAAGTTTAAATAAGCATAATTCTTTTATTTCATATTTAATTTCCTTTATTTTGTATTTAATTGCACTTTTAATTATCGTACTTTTTAATTATCGCAATTTTATTTTATCGCACTTTTATTTATCGAAATTTCTTTATCGTTATTTACTTTACGCTTTAAATTAAGTCTTGTATTTATTTTTAATATTTTACATTAGGTTTTAACTGCGACTAAAGTTTTAAAATCGACAAACCGGTCATTAAACGGTAAATACCCCCTTTTATAATAATAATATTACTTATTTATATATTTGTATTTTTATAATTTAAAACTAATATAGCGTTAAGCTTTGATTAAAAGATTCCCTGTGGAACGAACTGGACTTACTAAAAACTACACTACTGTACGATTAGGTACACTGCCTATAAGTGTTGTAGCAAGGTTTAAGTATATCCATTCTATAAATAAATAAATATCTTGTGTAAAAATTGTATCATATTTAATAGTATTTCGTTGTAAAAATAAAGCTATTTTATATACACCTCGCAGAACATCATCGGGCTGATGTGGTTGATAGTAAGCAGGCCGAGTTGGAATGTAGTTATTTGGTACCTGATATGATAGCTGGCTCATGATTTGGTGCTGATGAACTTGCTAGCTATCGTGTTGGCGTCGCCTGGAAGTCTCATACTCATTCGCGGCTTGCCACTGCTCATACCGACGATGCCTATCTTCATTAGTCATTTCTACCTCATTTATACGCTGGAAAACGTCAGTAGCACTATCCCTAATGACATCCCTAATGTCATCCGCTTCCTCCATTTCCTCATCCGAACCCCTCTCTACCTGTGGATGGCGGCCCTGATATTGTACTGCCTGATTACGTCTCCTAGTCAATACCTTTGCATCTTGATAGACTTGCAATCCTAAAGTCTTATCATGTTCCCTACATACCATCATAGGACCCCCTTGATCCCTATCTACACCTAAATACTCTCCAATGAGAGTGACAAAAATACCTCCTCCTATTATTCCCCCTTCCTGTATACCTTCCACCATTTTGGACAGATAAAAACCAACACAGTAGGGGATATTAACAAAGCTTCTAGTGTTTCGAATGCACTTAAGGTAAAATAAATCGTGTAAGGTCGTCATTTTCTCCTTATTGTTACCTCTTTGTGTAATTGAGTTTGCTAAGAATCTATGTATTATACGAAGCTCGGCTTTATTAATATCTAAATAGGAGTGTCTTCCTCCCCGCGTAAACACATTAAAATTTGACATACGCCTCCAGATGGCGTTAGCGTCAAAATTTCTATCTACCCGCTCACCATGATAAATCAAATTTGAATAATCAGGTGATAGTAATTCTGCGGGAGTGTAAATCTGTAAAGCCCTGGCCATGTCCAGCATGGACATCCTGTACATCCTACGGCCAAGTAAAAATCTAAGAAAACTCTTATCGTCTAACCTATCTACATCCTTATTAAAAGCGATAGTACTCATTAGCTCAACACACCACTCTTTATATACAGGCCTACGAGTGGTAAGTAAACGTTCCCAATCAGTAAAAGAAGAGCTGCCATACCTTTGGATTAGATGCTGCCTAACTGGGTTAGCTAGGTGGACCCTTTCTAAAGGCTCCCAATCTATTACCCTTGGTACTTCTACATTTTTGGTCCAAAGCTTAAATTTGTTACTTTGGTACGTCGGGTAATCTTTCCAACTTCTATCAATCCTTAAATTGGGATGCAACTGTTCTTCATGAATTGGTGGGTGTTCTATTATATGGTGAACAGGAAATACAACGTAGGCAATAAAAAATTGTGGGTCTGGTTCATAGTATGGTACGTGTTGATCATAATGTTGTTGTTGTTCAGGTTGGTGTTCCGGTTCGTGATATTGCATCTCTGGCTGTGGTTCCGGAGCAGGTTGCCTAGATGATGATGATGCACCATCAGTATCGGTATTTCTCTGCAAAACACATTAAACACAAAATTTGTGCATCCAAATATGCATTAGTGTTAGCAAAATAACAAATTAAAATAATTACAATAACATGTTTAATCCATATTAAACTTATACTCATTTCCATATTTTTATCAATTCTACACTTTTTCAAATAAGCATATATGAAAATGTTTACAAAGTTCATAAGCATTCAACTCAAATAACATGTCAAAATAATCATTACTAGCAATTAAACAAGTTTCAAATGGCATTTATATCAAATTAATCAAATTCATGAATTTTAGACTTAAAAAGTCCACTTTAATTCTCAAAAATCATGTTTAGGATCAAAGTTTGGATCATTTAGCTACCCAAACATGTTACACTACTTAATTTAGCAATAATTCATGATAAAAATCGGTCATAACCTGTTTGTATCAAAAAGCCCCAAATTGCTCAAGAACACAAACCCTAGATTTCTAAAAATTCTGAAGTTTTTGGCTTCAAATCATGTTAAATAGCATCAATCTAGGTTATACATGCATAATATACTAACAATTTAACTCTAATTACACTAGAAATTAACAAAATCAAATTAGGTAAAAATTAGCTCAAGAACACTAAAATTCAAATTTTAAAAGTTTTAGGGGTGAAATCTTTACCTTTCTGCTACCCCATCTGAGAAAAGACATGTTTAGAGTGATTTGTAGCACGAAATTTGGCGAATTTTGATGAAAAATTTATAATTTTAGATGATGTTTGGGAGTAAATTTTGTATGTGTGTGTGTTGGTGTTATGAGACAGAAACCAGGTTGCTGGAACTTTTAATCTCTCCTGCCCAGACCTACCATGCGATCACATGGTTATTAGGCATTAGGCTCATGCGATCGCATGGCCCAGTAATTCAAAAATTATTCGGACTTGTAAACTGACTCGGCCCAAATTCATAATTTATATATTATTTGATTTATTATAGAAAATATTTATATTAATAATCTTATATTTTAAAAATTAAAATAAAAAAATAAATATATTTTTATATTTATTATTATTATTATTATTATTATTATTATTATTATTATTATTATTATTATTATTATTATTATTATTATTATTATTATTTTTATAAAACCTTTTACTTATAAAACAAATGATTAATTAATTTTAAAAAATTGTTTTCTTTTTAGAATGAGGGCGTTTCGGTACGTTGACGTAGTTCGTCTCTCGACAAAATTTTAAAATTTTTCATTTTTAAAGCGTTGTCTTAAAAGCAAAGATTTTTGGGTTTTTTTAATGTTTTTGGCATACTTTAATTCAATAAGATTAAAAATAATGATAAAAAAATTTCTCTTCCCTCCCTTGGGTAAAGCAATTTCGGTTCAATGACCTAGTCTTCAACTCACGACGAATTTTAAATATCAAATTTTTAAGTTAATGAAATAAAGTAAATTTTTGTTTTTAAATTCTCACCAAACTTAAATTTAAAATGCATAAAATTAAAAATTCATATTAATATTATTAATATTTTTATACATTAATTTTACAAACTTATATTGAAAATATTAATTTTTTAAAATATTTAAAAAAATTAAATATATTGATTTTAAAATTTTTTAATAATAATTTAATATTAATTTAAAAACAAAGTAAAAATTAAAATTAAAAATCTTTTTGGTCTTTTATCCCACTTTAATCAATCAAATATTATCAAAAATATACGCCCCTCTTTTGGGTAAAGTAATTTCGGCTATTTTACCTAGTTTTACTCCTGACGAATTTTTGAAATATTTTGGATTGATTGATTAAAGATATTTATACCTTAAGAATAAACAGTAAATTTCGCAGTGATGTAATAAATTTTTGTATGATATCAATAATTTCGGTTTCGCATACCTAATTTTGTTGAATATCAATTTAATACTTTATAGCGAACGATTCAGCGTTTATTATCAAAAGGTTAAAAGCAATAAATAAAAACAATTAAAAACTGTACATACTTACCTGTGAGATAGAATTTTCAGAGACCTGGTTTAACCGACTCATAGGAGAGTCGTGTGATTTGGTTTTTCATAGCTACATAAGCGTAACCTCGATTCTTCAATAATTTTTCTTCTAAACATATGAACGGTCCTTCTCTGCATAGAGTAACAAATTTGGTATTTGAATATGTTTGATTGTTCAAACATTTACCTTCGTGTGACCATTTTCCGCATTTATGACATCTTTCAAGGTGTCGTGCTCTTCTTTTTGTTGCGGATTTTGATTTTCCTTTACCAAAATGTGTCTTATGATGATTCTTCCTGAGTTATTTCCTTACTCCGTCCATTTTGCCTCTTATGAATGATACCAGTTCACTCGGGAAGATGTTATTATTACGTTTAGTAATCATAGCGTGTAGTAGTAGACCATGGTTCAGATCAAAGGAATTCTTCATCTCGTAAAACCTAAAAAAATAAAAATTCAGAATGGAGGGAGAAGACTAGTTCTTTAGGGTCTGCTAGGGAAAGACCATTCGGATTCCATTCTCGAGAACTACACAAAAATAGAAAATCTAACTCTAACAGAAATACATATTATCCTAAAAAGATTCGAATCTTCCCACACTTAGTTAGTTGTGGTGTCGAAATTGTAATTAACTTCATCTTCAACTTCCTTTGGATTATCTATGTAATGTTTAATTCTGTGACCATTTACTTTAAATTCAACCCCATTTGAATTTATTAATTCTACTGTTCCGTACGGGAAAACTCTTTTAACTATGAATGGTCCAGACCATCTTGATTTCAATTTTTCAGGAAATATCTTGAATCATGAATTGAAAAGAAGAACTCTGTCTCCTTCTTTAAATTCTTTTGAACTTCTGATTCTTTTATCATGCCATTTCTTCGTTCTTTCCTTATAGATTAACGAATTTTTGTATGCTTCATGTCTCAATTCTTCTAATTCGTTTAGTAGACTTAACAGTAGACGTCTGGCTTTATGTAAATCAAGATTACATGTCTTCAAAGCCCAAAATGCTTTGTGCTCAATTTCTACTGGAAGGTGACATGCTTTTCCGTAAACAAGTTTAAAAGGTGTGGTTCCAATTGGAGTTTTGTAGGCTGTTATAAAAGCCCAGAGTGCATCCTCCAATTTTATGGACCATTCCTTCGGATTTGATCCTATGGTTTTCTCTAGAATACGTTTTAATGCTCGGTTGGTATTTTCAACTTGTCCACTTGTTTGTGGATGATAAGCGGTTGAGATTTTAAGAGTTACTCCATATATTTTGAGAACTTTCTCAAGTTGATTATTACAAAAATGAGTACCCCGATCACTTATTAAAGCTTTCGGTGTTCCAAACCTACCAAAAAGACATTTTAAGAAGTTGACTACAACTCGTGCATCGTTAGTTGGGAGAGCTTGTGCTTCCGCCCATTTAGATGCATAATCAATGTCAACAAGAATGTAGAGATTATTATGAGATTTTGAAAATGGACCCATAAAGTCAATACCCCAAATGTCAAATACTTCACATTCTTGAATGACATTTTGTGGCATTTTATCACGTTGACTTATTTTTTCGGTCCGTTGACAAGCATCACAGGATTTACAAAGAAGGTGTGCGTCTTTGAAAATTGTAGGCCAATAGAATCCAGCGTCATAGACTTTTCTTGCTGTGAGTTGAGGCCCATAATGCCCTCCTGTTGGTCCTATGTGACAATGGTTTAAGATTTGACTAGCTTCATCCCCGAATACACATTGGCGTATTATTCTATCGGGACAACTTTTAAACAAATGTGAATCTTTTCCAGAAATAGTGTTTTATATCACTAAAGGATTTCTTTCGTTTTTGGTACGACAACTCTTTTTCAAGGAATCCACATACTAAGTAGTTTGCATAGTCTGCAAACCATGGAATTTCATTATAATCGATCTTCAAAAGATATTCATCAGGAAAGTTGTCTTATATAGCAGATTCATTTAGAACTTCTAATTCAGGATTTTCAAGACGAGAAAGATGATCAGCTGCGAGATTTTCTGCTCCCTTTTTATCTCGGATTTCAATATCGAACTCTTGTAAGAGTAAGATCCAACGGATTAATCGTGGTTTAGCATCTTGTTTTGAAAATAGGTATCTAAGAGCAGAATGATCGGTATAGACCACCGTTTTAGCTAAAACGAGATATGAACGAATTTGTCAAAAGCAAAGACAATAGCAAGGAGTTCTTTTTCAGTAGTTGTGTAATTCATTTGTGCTCCTTGTAACGTCTTACTAGGGTAATAAATAGGTTGAAATCATTTTTCAATCCTTTGTCCTAAAACGGCTCCCATTGCAAAATCACTTGCATCGCACATAAGTTCAAATGGTAGATTCCAATTTGGAGTTATCATGATCGGCGCATTAGTGAGTTTTTCTTTAAGAATATTAAAAGATTTTATGCATTCATCTAAAAAGATGAATGGAGCATCATTTTCTAGGAGTTTATTCATAGGAGTGGCAATTTTAGAAAAGTCTTTTTTGAAACGTCGGTAAAAACCGGCATGCTCTAGATGAAATGTCCCGTTCTTATTGATTAAAAACGTTCCATATTAATTGATTTCATTGCGAGGTTTTGACCTCTATATGAGACGTTTTTCAAAGACTGCATTCATTTTAAAACAAACCATAACCTTTATTTCATCAATAAAGGTTTAAAAAGCTTTACGTAGATTATCAAATAATGATAATCTAAAATATCCTGTTTACACACGACCATTACATAAAGGTTTACAATACAAATATGTTACAACAAAATAAGTTTCTTGAATGCAGTTTTTACACAATATCATACAAGCATGGACTCCAAATCTCGTCCTTATTTAAGTATGCGACAGTGGAAGCTCTTAATAATCACCTGAGAATAAACATGCTTAAAACGTCAACAAAAATGTTGGTGAGTTATAGGTTTAACCTATTTATATCAAATCATAATAATAAACCACAAGATTTCATATTTCAATACACATCCCATACATAGAGATAAAAATCATTCATATGGTGAACACCTGGTAACCGACATTAACAAGATGCATATATAAGAATATCCCCATCATTCCGGGACACCCTTCGGATATGATATAAATTTCGAAGTACTAAAGCATCCGGTACTTTGGATGGGGTTTGTTAGGCCCAATAGATCTATCTTTAGGATTCGCGTCAATTAGGGTGTCTGTTCCCTAATTCTTAGATTACCAGACTTAATAAAAAGGGGCATATTCGATTTCGATAATTCAACCATAGAATGTAGTTTCACGTACTTGTGTCTATTTTGTAAATCATTTATAAAACCTGCATGTATTCTCATCCCAAAAATATTAGATTTTAAAAGTGGGACTATAACTCACTTTCACAGATTTTTACTTCGTCGAGAAGTAAGATTTGGCCACTGGTTGATTCACGAACCTATAACAATATATACATATATATCAAAGTATGTTCAAAATATATTTACAACACTTTTAATATATTTTGATGTTTTAAGTTTATTAAGTCAGCTGTCCTCGTTAGTAACCTACAACTAGTTGTCCACAGTTAGATATACAGAAATAAATCGATAAATATTATCTTGAATCAATCCACGACCCAGTGTATACGTATCTCAGTATTGATCACAACTCAAACTATACATATTTTGGAATCAACCTCAACCCTGTATAGCTAACTCCAACATTCACATATAGAGTGTCTATAGTTGTTCCGAAATATATATAGATGTGTCGACATGATAGGTCGAAACATTGTATACGTGTCTATGATATCTCAAGATTACATAATATACAATACAAGTTGATTAAGTTATGGTTGGAATATATTTGTTACCAATTTTCACGTAGCTAAAATGAGAAAAATTATCCAATCTTGTTTTACCCATAACTTCTTCATTTAAAATCCGTTTTGAGTGAATCATATTGCTATGGTTTCATATTGAACTCTATTTTATGAATCTAAACATAAAAAGGATAGGTTTATAGTCAAAAAAATAAGTTACAAGTCATTTTTGTAAAGGTAGTCATTTCAGTCGAAAGAACGACGTCTAGATGACCATTTTAGAAAACATACTTCCACTTTGAGTTTAACCATAATTTTTGGATATAGTTTCATGTTCATAATAAAAATCATTTTCTCATAATAACAACTTTTAAATCAAAGTTTATCATAGTTTTTAATTAACTAACCCAAAACAGGCCGCGGTGTTACTACGACGGCGTAAATCCGGTTTTACGGTGTTTTTCGTGTTTCCAAGTTTTAAATCATTAAGTTAGCATATCATATAGATATAGAACATGTGTTTAGTTAATTTTAAAAGTCAAGTTAGAAGGATTAACTTTTGTTTGCGAACAAGTTTAGAATTAACTAAACTATGTTCTAGTGATTACGAGTTTAAACCTTCGAATAAGATAGTTTTATATATATGAATCGAATGATGTTATGAACATCATTACTACCTCAAGTTTAGTAGGTAAACCTACTGGAAGTGACAATAAATGATCTAGCTTCAAAGAATCTTGGATGGCTTGAAAGTTCTTGAAGTAGGATCATGACACAAAAACAAGTTCAAGTAAGATTTTTACTCGAATTAAGATAGTTTATAGTTATAGAAATTGAATCAAAGTTTGAATATGAATATTACCTTGAATAAGAAAGATAACATACTATATATAACAAAGGTTTCTTGATCTTAGATGATTACTTGGAATGGATTAGAAAGCTTGGAAGTAAATTAGTAAACTTGAAGGGATTTTTGAAGTGTTCTTGAAGTGTTCTTCCTATGATGATTATAGCTTGATTCTTGAAGTGATTTTTGATGAAGATGATGATTAACTACTGGAAAAATACGTTCATAATAGGGTGTGTGTGTTGAGAGAGAATTAGAAAGAGAATTGGAAGTGAAATGGAGTGAATGATGAGTGGTAATTGGTGAGTGGTGAGTGGGGTTAAAAGGAGTTCTAGTTAGTTGACTAGCTCATGGTAGAAGTTAAAATTGATTAGTCATACAGGACATAATCACGAGTGGAATCCCATGCTAGTTCCTATTGGTATATACCCATAGTAAGTACGTTTTGAAGCTGTGTATAATACGGGTAAGAATACGACTAGAATTCTTGATGAAAGAAAAGAATGGGAAAGTAACTGTAACCATTTTCGTTAAGTATGAGTGTTTTGATATATGTCTTGAAGTCTTCCAAAAGTATTTTAATACATCTAAATACACTACATGTATATACATTTTAACTGAGTCGTTAAGTCATTGTTAGTCGTTACATGTAAGTGTTGTTTTGAAACCTTTAAGTTAACGATCTCACTTAATGTTGTTAACCCATTGTTTATTATATCTAATGAGATGTTAAATTATTATATTATCATGATATTATGATATATTAATATATCTTAATATGATATATATACATTTAAATGTCGTTACAACGATAATCGTTACATATATGTCTCGTTTCGTAATCCTTAAGTTAGTAGTCTTGTTTATATGTATATAACTTATTGTTAATATACTTATGGAGATACTTACTTATCATAATCTCATGTTAACCATATGTATATCCATATATATATCGTCATGTCGTTTTTACAAGTTTTAACGTTCGTGAATCGCCGGTCAACTTGGGTGGTCAATTGTCTATATGAAACATATTTCAATTAATCAAGTCTTAATAAGTTTGATTGCTTAACATGTTAGAAACATTTAATCATGTAAATATCAATCTCAATTAATATATATAAACATGGGAAAGTTCGGGTCACTACAGTACCTACCCGTTAAATAAATTTCGTCCCGAAATTTTAAGCTGTTGAAGGTGTTGACGAATCTTCTGGAAATAGATGCGGGTATTTCTTCTTTATCTAATCTTCACGCTCCCAGGTGAACTCGGGTCCTCTACGAGCATTCCATCGAACCTTAACAATTGGTATCTTGTTTTGCTTAAGTCTTTTAACCTCACGATCCATTATTTCGACGGGTTCTTCGATGAATTGGAGTTTTTCGTTGATTTGGATTTCATCTAACGGAATAGTGAGATCTTCTTTAGCAATACATTTCTTCAAATTCGAGACGTGGAAAGTGTTATGTACAACCGCGAGTTGTTGAGGTAACTCAAGTCGGTAAGCTACTGGTCCGACACGATCAATAATCTTGAATGGTCCAATATACCTTGGATTTAATTTCCCTCGTTTACCAAATCGAACAACGCCTTTCCAAGGTGCAACTTTAAGCATGACCATCTCTCCAATTTCAAATTCTATATCTTTTCTTTTAATGTCAGCGTAGCTCTTTTATCGACTTTGGGCGGTTTTCAACCGTTGTTGAATTTGGATGATCTTCTCGGTAGTTTCTTGTATAATCTCCGGACCCGTAATCTGTCTATCCCCCACTTCACTCCAACAAATCGGAGACCTGCACTTTCTACCATAAAGTGCTTCAAACGGCGCCATCTCAATGCTTGAATGGTAGCTGTTGTTGTAGGAAAATTCTGCTAACGGTAGATGTCGATCCCAACTGTTTCCGAAATCAATAACACATGCTCGTAGTATGTCTTCAAGCGTTTGTATCATCCTTTCGCTCTGCCCATCAGTTTGTGAATGATAGGCAGTACTCATGTCTAGACGAGTTCCTAATGCTTGCTGTAATGTCTGCCAGAATCTTGAAATAAATATGCCATCCCTATCAGAGATAATAGAGATTGGTATTCCATGTCTGGAGACGACTTCCTTCAAATACAGTCGTGCTAACTTCTCCATCTTGTCATCTTCTCTTATTGGCAGGAAGTGTGCTGATTTGGTGAGACGATCAACTATTACCCAAATAGTATCAAAACCACTTGCAGTCCTTGGCAATTTAGTGATGAAATCCATGGTAATGTTTTCCCATTTCCATTCCGGGATTTCGAGTTTTTGAAGTAGACTTGATGGTTTCTGATGCTCAGCTTTAACCTTAGAACACGTCAAACATTCTCCTACGTATTTAGCAACATCGGCTTTCATACCCGGCCACCAAAAATGTTTCTTGAGATCCTTGTACATCTTCCCCGTTCCAGGATGTATTGAGTATCTAGTTTTATGAGCTTCTCTAAGTACCATTTCTCTCATATCTCCAAATTTTGGTACCCAAATCCTTTCAGCCCTATACCGGGTTCCGTCTTCCCGAATATTAAGATGCTTCTCCGATCCTTTGGGTATTTCATCCTTTAAATTTCTCTCTTTTAAAACTCCTTGTTGCGCCTCCTTTATTTGAGTAGTAAGGTTATTATGAATCATTATATTCATAGATTTTACTCGAATGGGTTCTCTGTCCTTCCTGCTCAAGGCATCGGCTACCACATTTGCCTTCCCCGGGTGGTAACGAATCTCAAAGTCGTAATCATTCAACAATTCAATCCACCTACGCTGCCTCATATTCAGTTGTTTCTGATTAAATATGTGTTGAAGACTTTTGTGGTCGGTATATATAATACTTTTGACCCCATATAAGTAGTGCCTCCAAGTCTTTAATGCAAAAACAACCGCGCCTAATTCCAAATCATGCGTCGTATAATTTTGCTCGTGAATCTTCAATTGTCTAGACGCATAAGCAATCACCTTCGTTCGTTGCATTAATACACAACCGAGACCTTGCTTTGATGCGTCACAATAAATCACAAAATCATCATTCCCTTCAGGCAATGACAATATAGGTGCCGTAGTTAGCTTTTTCTTCAATAACTGAAACGCTTTCTCTTGTTCATCCTTCCATTCAAATTTCTTCCCTTTATGCGTTAATGCAGTCAAGGGTTTTGCTATTCTGGAAAAGTCTTGGATGAACCTTCTGTAGTAACCAGCTAGTCCTAAAAACTGGCGTATGTGTTTCGGAGTTTTCGGGGTTTCCCACTTTTCAACATTTTCTATCTTTGCCGGATCCACCTTAATACCTTTTTTGTTCACTATGTGACCGAGGAATTGAACTTCTTCCAACCAAAATGCACACTTTGAAAATTTAGCGTACAATTCTTCCTTCCTCAATACTTCTAACACCTTTCTCAAATGTTCACCGTGTTCTTGGTCATTCTTTGAGTAAATAAGTATGTCATCAATGAAAACAATGATAAACTTGTCAAGGTATGGTCCACACACTCGGTTCATAAGGTCCATGAACACAGCTGGTGCATTAGTTAAACCAAATGGCATGACCATAAACTCGTAATGACCGTAACGTGTTCTGAAAGCAGTCTTTGGAATATCATCTTCTTTCACCCGCATTTGATGATACCCGGAACATAAGTCAATCTTTGAATAAACAGACGAGCCTTGTAGTTGATCAAATAAGTCGTCGATTCTCTGTAGTGGGTAGCGGTTCTTGATGGTAAGTTTGTTCAACTCTCGGTAGTCGATACACAACCTGAATGTACCATCTTTCTTCTTTTCAAACAAAACAGGAGCTCCCCACGGTGATGTGCTTGGTCGAATGAAACCATGCTCTAAAAGTTCTTGTAATTGGCGTTGCAGTTCTTTCATCTCGCTGGGTGCGAGTCTGTAAGGAGCACGAGCTATTGGTGCAGCTCCTGGTACAAGATCTATTTGAAATTCAATGGATCGATGTGGGGGTAATCCCGGTAATTCTTTTGGAAATACATCGGGAAATTCTTTTGCAATGGGAACATCATTGATGCTCTTTTCTCCAGTTTGTACTTTCTCGACATGTGCTAGAACAGCATAGCAACCTTTTCTTATTAGTTTTTGTGCCTTCAAATTACTAATAAGATGTAGCTTCGTGTTGCCCTTTTCTCCGTACACCATTAAGGGTTTTCCTTTTTCTCGTATAATGCGAATTGCATTTTTGTAACAAACGATCTCTGCTTTCACTTCTTTCAACCAGTCCATACCGATTATCACATCAAAACTCCCTAACTCTACTGGTATCAAATCAATCTTAAATGTTTCGCTAACCAGTTTAATTTCTCGATTCCGACATATATTATCTGCTGAAATTAATTTACCATTTGCTAATTCGAGTAAAAATTTACTATCCAGAGGCGTCAATGGACAACTTAATTTAGCACAAAAATCTCTACTCATATAGCTTCTATCCGCACCCTAATCAAATAAAACGTAAGCAGATTTATTGTCAATAAGAAACGTACCCGTAACAAGCTTCGGGTCTTCCTGTGCCTCTGCCGCATTAATATTGAAAACTCTTCCGCGGCCTTGTCCATTCGTGTTCTCCTGGTTCGGGCAATTTCTAATAATGTGGCCCAGTTTTCCACATTTATAACAAACTACATTGGCATAACTTGCTCCGACACTACTTGCTCCGCCATTACTCGTTCCGATACCATTTGTTCCTTTCGTTCTATTAACCCCTGATCCGTAGACCTCACACTTCGCCGCGCTATGACCATTTCTTTTACACTTGTTGCAAAATTTGGTGCAGAACCCCGAGTGATACTTTTCACACCTTTGGCATAGCTGCTTCTGATTGTTGTTGTTGTTGCAGTTATTATTGTTGTTGGGATGATTGTTGTAGTTGATGTTGTTGTTGTTGCTGTTGTTGTTGTTGTTGTTGGGCCGTTTGTTGTAGTTGCGATTGATGTTGCGATTGTTGGGATAATTGTTGCGATTATTGTTGTAATTGATGTTGTTGTTGTTGTATTGGTGATTCTTATCACTGTTTTTCTCCCACTTTCTTTTGACTTGCTTCACATTGGCCTCTTTAGCAGTCTGTTCTTTAATTCTTTCTTCAATCTGGTTCACTAGTTTGTGAGCCATTCTACATGCCTGTTGTATGGAGGCGGGCTCGTGTGAACTTATATCTTCTTGGATTCTTTCCGGTAATCCTTTCACAAACGCGTCGATCTTCTCTTCCTCGTCTTCGAATGCTCTCGGACACAATAGGCACAATTCTGTGAATCGCCTTTCGTACGTGGTAATATCAAATCCTTGGGTTAGTAACCCTCTAAGTTCTGTCTTGAGCTTATTGACCTCAGTTCTGGGACGGTACTTCTCGTTCAGCAAGTGCTTGAATGCTGACCATGGTAGTGCGTACGCATCGTCTTGTCCCTCTTGCTCTAGATAGGTATTCCACCATGTTAACGCAGAACCTGTGAAGGTATGCGTAGCGTACTTTACTTTGTCCTCTTCAGTACACTTACTTATGGAAAACACCGATTCGACCTTCTCGGTCCACCGTTTCAATCCGATCGGTCCTTCGGTTCCATCAAATTCCAAAGGTTTGCAGGCAGTGAATTCTTTGTAGGTGCATCCTACACGATTTCATGTACTGCTAGATCCAAGGTTATTGTTGGTATGTAGCGCAGCCTGTACTGCGACTATGTTTGAAGCTAGAAAAGTACGGAATTCCTCTTCATTCATATTCACGGTGTGTCGAGTAGTCGGTGCCATTTCCTTCAAAATAGTCAAATGGAACAAGTTAATCATACAGAATATTAAGAGTAGTTAATAGTATTTCGTAGCATAATATGAACTCATTTATAAAAGCTTTTTCTTCATATTAGCGTTTTATAAGTTTAAATTCGGGTAGTACCTACCCGTTAAGTTCATACTTAGTAGCTAATATACAATTCAACTACTACAATTCTATATGAAAAACTGATTATAATAATATTTCGCGTTCAAACTTTTACACAATATTTTACAAACTTACAATACCGCTTATTTTACATATAGCATGAAATATAGCACACAATAAATTTGATACAAGATGGTTGTGAAGATAATTCTAGCTAGTACACAAGTCGTTCAGCAAAGGCAATAAAGACAAGTAATTCATACGTCCAGAAACAAGTCATGCATTCTGGTTTTACTAGGATTACTTCCCATCCTTGGTCTTGTGGAACATAACCGTTATGGCCGTTGATAAGACAGCGTGTTGTAACGTAGTCAAAGGGACGAGGGTTACGTAATGTCCAACAGTCCCGTAACAATCTAAAAACCTCATTTCTTACCCCGATTACCGACTCCGTCACTTGTGGGAACGTTTTGTTTAATAGTTGTAGCCCGATGTTCTTGTTCTCACTTTGGTGAGAAGCGAACATTACTAATCCGTAAGCATAACATGCTTCTTTATGTTGCATGTTAGCCGCTTTTTCTAAATCACGAAGTCCAATATTCGGATATATTGAGTCAAAATAATTTCTTAACCCATTGCGTAAAATAGCATTTGGGTTCCCCACAATATATGCGTCAAAGTAAACACATCGTAACTTATGGATTTCCCAATGTGATATCCCCCATCTTTCGAACAAAAGCCTTTTATAAACCAAGGCATTCTTTGAACGTTCTTCGAATGTCTTACAAACTGATCTCGCCTTAAATAGTTGTGCCGAAGAATTCTGACCGAGTCTAGACAAGATTTCATCAATCATGTCTCCGGGTAAGTCTCTTAAAATATTGGGTTGTCTATCCATTTTGTGTTTTTATACTGTAAAATAGACAAGAGTTAGATTCATAAAAGAAAAATACTTATTAATACAAGCAATTTTTACATATATCATAAAGCATAAGCACACTATATTACATATATTACACCACACGAATACAACTATCTTATTCTGACTCGCTTGTTTCTTCTTCTTCGGTTTTGGTTCGTTTTGCCAAGTTTCTAGGGATATATGATGTTCCCCTAATACGAGCCGTCGTTTTCCACATTGGTTTAGAAAAACCTGGTGGTTTAGAGGTTCCCGGGTCATTGTTACAACTTAAGGACTTCGGGGGTTGACGATACATATAAAGTTCATCGGGGTTGGAATTAGATTTCTCTATTTTTATGCCCTTTCCCTTATTATTTTCTTTTGCCTTTTTAAATTCAGTTGGGGTAATTTCTATAACATCATCGGAATTCTCGTCGGAATTCGATTCATCGGAGAATTGGTAATCCTCCCAATATTTTGCTTCCTTGGAGGAAACACCATTGACCATAATTAACCTTGGTCGGTTGGTTGAGGATTTTCTTTTACTTAACCATTTTATTATTTCCCCTACCGGTTCTATTTCTTCATCCGGTTCCGATTCTTCTTCCGGTTCCGATTCTTCTTTCGGTTCCGACTCTTCTTCCGGTTCCTCTTCGGGAACTTGTGAATCAGTCCACGAATCATTCCAATTTACATTTGACTCTTCATTATTATTAGGTGAGTCAATGGGACTTGTTCTAGAGGTAGACATCAATCACATAATATCAAACGCGTTAAGAGATTAATATATCACATAATATTCACATGTTAAAAATATATAGTTTCCAACAAAATTTGTTAAGCAATCATTTTTCAAGTAAACACGGTCGAAGTCCAGACTCACTAATGCATCCTAACAAACTAGATAAGACACACTAATGCAAAATTATGGTTCTCTAAGACCAACGCTCGGATACCAACTGAAATGTCCCGTTCTTATTGATTAAAAACGTTCCATATTAATTGATTTCGTTGTGAGGTTTTGACCTCTATATGAGACGTTTTTCAAAGACTGCATTCATTTTAAAACAAACCATAACCTTTATTTCATCAATAAAGGTTTAAAAAGCTTTACGTAGATTATCAAATAATGATAATCTAAAATATCCTGTTTACACACGACCATTACATAAAGTTTTACAATACAAATATGTTACAACAAAATAAGTTTCTTGAATGCAGTTTTTACATGATATCATACAAGCATGGACTCCAAATCTCGTCCTTATTTAAGTATGCGACAGCGGAAGCTCTTAATAATCACCTGAGAATAAACATGCTTAAAACGTCAACAAAAATGTTGGTGAGTTATAGGTTTAACCTATATATATCAAATCATAATAATAGACCACAAGATTTCATATTTCAATACACATCCCATACATAGAGATAAAAATCATTCATATGGTGAACACCTGGTAACCGACATTAACAAGATGCATATATAAGAATATCCCCATCATTCTGGGACACTCTTCGGATATGATATAAATTTCGAAGTACTAAAGCATCCGGTACTTTGGATGGGGTTTGTTAGGCCCAATAGATCTATCTTTAGGATTCGCGTCAATTCGGGTGTCTGTTCCCTAATTCTTAGATTACCAGACTTAATAAAAAGGGGCATATTCGATTTCGATAATTCAACCATAGAATGTAGTTTCACGTACTTGTGTCTATTTTGTAAATCATTTATAAAACCTGCATGTATTCTCATCCCAAAAATATTAGATTTTAAAAGTGGGACTATAACTCACTTTCACAGATTTTTACTTCGTCGGGAAGTAAGACTTGGCCACTGGTTGATTCACGAACCTATAACAATATATACATATATATCAAAGTATGTTCAAAATATATTTACAACACTTTTAATATATTTTGATGTTTTAATTTTATTAAGTCAGCTGTCCTCGTTAGTAACCTACAACTAGTTGTCCACAGTTAGATATACAGAAATAAATCGATAAATATTATCTTGAATCAATCCACGACCCAGTGTATACGTATCTCAGTATTGATCACAACTCAAACTATACATATTTTGGAATCAACCTCAACCCTGTATAGCTAACTCCAACATTCACATATAGAGTGTCTATGGTTGTTCCGAAATATATATAGATGTGTCGACATGATAGGTCGAAATATTGTATACGTGTCTATGGTATCTCAAGATTACATAATATACAATACAAGTTGATTAAGTTATGGTTGGAATATATTTGTTACCAATTTTCACGTAGCTAAAATGAGAAAAATTATCCAATCTTGTTTTACCCATAACTTCTTCATTTTAAATCCATTTTGAGTAAATCAAATTGCTATGGTTTCATATTGAACTCTATTTTATGAATCAAAACAGAAAAAGTATAGGTTTATAGTCAGAAAAATAAGTTACAAGTCATTTTTGCAAAGGTAGTCATTTCAGTCGAAAGAACGACGTCTAGATGACCATTTTAGAAAACATACTTCCACTTTGAGTTTAACCATAATTTTTGGATATAGTTTCATGTTCATAATAAAAATCATTTTCTCAGAATAAAAACTTTTAAATTAAATTTTATCATAGTTTTTAATTAACTAACCCAAAACAGCCCGCGGTGTTACTACGACGGCGTAAATCCGGTTTTACGGTGTTTTTCGTGTTTCCAGGTTTTAAATCATTAAGTTAGCATATCATATAGATATAGAACATGTGTTTAGTTAATTTTAAAAGTCAAGTTAGAAGGATTAACTTTTGTTTGCGAACAAGTTTAGAATTAACTAAACTATGTTCTAGTGATTACGAGTTTAAACCTTCGAATAAGATAGTTTTATATATATGAATCGAATGATGTTATGAACATCATTACTACCTCAAGAAATGATCTAGCTTCAAAGGATCTTGGATGGCTTGAAAGTTCTTGAAGTAGGATCATGACACAAAAACAAGTTCAAGTAAGATTTTTACTCGAATTAAGATAGTTTATAGTTATAGAAATTGAATCAAATTTTGAATATGAATATTACCTTGAGTAAGAAAGATAACCTACTATATATAACAAAGGTTTCTTGATCTTAGATGATTACCTGGAATGGATTAGAAAGCTTGGAAGTAAATTAGTAAACTTGAAGGGATTTTTGAAGTGTTCTTGAAGTGTTCTTCCTATGATGATTATAGCTTGATTCTTGAAGTGATTTTTGATGAAGATGATGATTAACTACTGGAAAAATACGTTCATAATAGGGTGTGTGTGTTGAGAGATAATTAGAAAGAGAATTGGAAGTGAAATGGAGTGAATGATGAGTGGTAATTGGTGAGTGGTGAGTGGGGTTAAAAGGAGTTCTAGTTAGTTGACTAGCTCATGGTAGAAGTTAAAATTGATTAGTCATACATGACATAATCAAGAGTGGAATCCCATGCTAGTTCCTATTGGTATATACCCATAGTAAGTACGTTTTGAAGCTGTGTATAATACGGGTAAGAATACGACTAGAATTCTTGATGAAAGAAAAGAATGGGAAAGTAACTGTAACCATTTTCGTTAAGTATAAGTGTTTTGATATATGTCTTGAAGTCTTCTAAAAGTATTTTAATACATCTAAATACACTACATGTATATATATTTTAACTGAGTCGTTAAGTCATCGTTAGTCGTTACATGTAAGTGTTGTTTTGAAACCTTTAAGTTAACGATCTCAATTAATGTTGTTAACCCATTGTTTATTATATCTAATGAGATGTTAAATTATTATATTATCATGATATTATGATATATTAATATATCTTAATATGATATATATACATTTAAATGTCGTTACAACGATAATCGTTACATATATGTCTCGTTTCGAAATCCTTAAGTTAGTAGTCTTGTTTATATGTATATAACTTATTGTTAATATACTTATGGAGATACTTACTTATCATAATCTCATATTAACCATATGTATATCCATATATATATCGTCATGTCATTTTTACAAGTTTTAACGTTCGTGAATCGCCGGTCAACTTGGGTGGTCAATTGTCTATATGAAACATATTTCAATTAATCAAGTCTTAACAAGTTTGATTTCTTAACATGTTAGAAACATTTAATCATGTAAATATCAATCTCAATTAATATATATAAACATGGGAAAGTTCGGGTCACTACACTAGAAAACTCCTAACTCCTCTAACATTGGTGGGATGTGGAAGTTTAGCAATTACATCTACTTTAGCTCTATCCACTTCAATTCCTTCCTTTGAAATTTTATGACCAAGAACGATGCCTTCTTTAACCATGAAATGGCATTTCTCCCAATTAAGAACTAGATTTGATTGCTCGCATCTAATAAGCATTCGTTCAAGATTAACAAGACATGTTTCAAAAGTATCACCGAAGACTGAGAAGTCATCCATGAATACTTCCATGCATTCTTCTATCATGTCGTGAAAAATCACCATCATGCACCTTTGGAAGGTTGCAGGGGCGTTGCAAAGTCCAAATGGCATGCGTTTGTAAGAAAAGGTACCAAAAGGGAACGTGAACGTGGTTTTCTCTTGGTCCCCGGGTGCTATTGGAATTTGAAAGTATCCGGAGAAACCGTCAAGAAAACAATAGTAACTATTCCCGGCTAATCTTTCCAACATTTGATCAATGAAAGGTAAGGGAAAGTGATCTTTTCTGGTGGCGTCATTTAATTTTCTATAATCAATACAAACACGCCATCCTGTTACAGTTCTAGTAGGTATGAGCTCATTTTTTTCATTTGTGATGACAGTCATGCCACCCTTCTTAGGTACACATTGAACTGGGCTTACCCATGGACTATTAGAGATTGGATAAATTAAACCTGCATCTAGCAGTTTAATAATTTATTTCTTAACAAAATTTTGCATATTTGGATTTAGTCTTCGTTGGCGTTGCACATAGGTTTTATGACCTTCTTCCATAAGGATTTTATGTGTGCAATATGAAGGACTTATTCCTTTAATGTCATGAATCTTTCATGCAACAGCTGGTTTATGAGCTTTTATCACAGAAATGAGTTGAGATTTTTCATTTTCCGTAAGAGAAGACGATATTATTACAGGTAATCCAGATTCACCATGTAAATAAGCATATTCCAAATGGTTTGGAAGTGGCTTTAACTCTAATGTCGGTGGTTCTTCTATCGATGATTTATATCGATATCTGTCTTCTTCTTTTAGCATTTGAATTTCTTCTGTTGTTGGTTC